>NC_066511.1:28695171-28700171 GCF_024679095.1 Eriocheir sinensis
TCCTCCTCTTGCAGATTATCACCCTCCCGCTCGCCCCGTTTCTACCCTTCACATCGCCAGCCAAAAATCAGGTACGCGTGCCCTCCCCCCCTCCTTTTTCCTCTCTTCTTCACCCCCCTTCTTACCTATCCTCCTCTTGGCCCTTTGCCACTCCCTCCCATGTGTGTGTGTGTGTGTGTGTGTGTGTGTGTGTGTGTGTGTGTGTGTGTGTGTGTGTGTGTGTGTGTGTGTGTGTGTGTGTGTGTGTGTGTGTTCTTTTATTTTGTCTGGCAGTAAATACATTTGTCATTCGTTGGGCTGCTTGCATCTCTCTCTCTCTCTCTCTCTCTCTCTCTCTCTCTCTCTCGTCGCGACCATAAATTACGATATAAATAATTTTGTCTTGTTATTTACCTCCACACAACACTTGGCTCCTCCTCCTCTTCCTCTTCCTCTTCCTCCTCCTCCTCCTCCTCCTCCCTTGTTTCTTACACATATATTATTTTTCACGTTATTCTGTTTCCAAATGCACCCTTGCTTATTTAGATTCATTTCTCTCTACCTTCTTTTTTCTTTCTTTCTTCTTTACGTTCTTTTTTGCTGTTTTTTTTCCTCCTCTTCAACCTTACGACCCATTTTTTCTCCTCCTCGTTTTGTCATATTTTTCCTTTTCCTGTTTCTCTACCTTTTTCCATTTTCTCCAGAATTCAATGGTCCCTCCACCCTTCTCTTCCTCCTCCTCCTTCCTTTTCTTCCTCCGCCTCCTCGCGTATTACATTTATTTCCGGCTGCGAAGTCACGTGTTGTTGGTTCCTACCTGGCGAGGGGATCACAAGCATGAAAATTTACAGAGTATGCGGACAAGAAGTGCAAAAAATATAAACTCAATACGAATGTCAACAGGACCCGGCGACATATTTCCCGATGCTGATAAAAGAACATGGCAATAAATCCTTCAGCCACTTACAAGATTCTTCAATCGTTCCGAGCCACTGAATAAGCCTCGAAGACAAGATACTGGCAAACGTGATACAGATGCTTTATTTATTTATTTTTAGGAAAAGGATATGAGTGTGTTCTTGAACGCCACAGGCACGATTATCAAGAAAATTATTGGAGTCAAACTTGTCAGTCTTTTAGATCTAGAAGATAACTATTTTCCGATACCAAGCACGGTTTAAAAATCAAGCGTTCCTTCTTAACTTATTGATTGAACTTCTTCCGCAACACTTATTGAAACTGGAACACTTACCCTCATACGGAAATTATATACCTAAAATAAAAAAATTAAAAAAACTAGTCAAGGGGTGTTTGAGACAATAAGACTGGTTTGGTAAAGAGATTAATTTACTGAAAGAAAACATCGCCCCTGTCACAAGCGAAGGATTGCAGGCAAAGTGCTGACAAACATTTCCATGATAATACATACAAACGATCTCGAAATCTGTATCAAAATCCTCCATATCGATGTACGTAGATGATACAAAAGGGGGGCGGGAAAGACTCTCACCACGACTGATTGCAAAGTCACCCAAAAGGAAAATGACCATATTATTCACGGGTTTTAAAATTGGAACATATTATTCAACCTTGTAAAATTTTGTCGTGCACTTTGGGTAGACAAATATTATCCATACAAACAACATGTATGGGATGCATCTACAGGTAATAAATAAATAACTGAATCATGGGGTCCCTATCAGCCGTGACCTGAAGCGTATTAAAACAGGGACATAGGCAAAAATTGGTTTACTAACAGGGTGGTGGGATGAGGTGAAGAAACCTTAGTCATGGTGGTGAGTGCCATACATTGTCAACATTCAAAAAAATAGAGGTCAAAGTGGACAGACAGGTAGGTAGGGGGGGGTTATACACGGGAGAGCAGGTCGGAGAGCTGCCTCTCCTTATACCTATGTTCTTATGTTCTTATAAGAACATAGGAACGTAAGGAGTCTACAAGAGACCGGTTGATTTAAACAAGGCAGCTCCTGTAAACTAAACCCCACCTAACCTCACTATCTATGAATTTATGCAGCCTCTTCTTGAATGTATCTATGGTATTGGCACCCACAACATGACTGCCAGGCCTGTTCCGCTCATCCACCACTTCATTGGGAAACCAACTCTTGCCCACGTCTTTGTTGAATCTGAATTTATACAACTTAAAACTGTTGCTGCTTGTTCTACCTGGCTGTTTTAAGACCAAAACGCTACTGTAAGTCTCCCTATATATAAGTTAATACCATGCACCGTTTCATTGTGAGGAATCTTCAATGGGCGTCGCTGGGCGTAATGCTTTATGCATATAACTCGTTGGTAAGGCCATATTTGGAATACGCAGTGCAGTTCTGACTCCCCGATTATAAATATATCGATTTGCTCGAAAGTACACTGCTTGGACACGAAGATTATATCAGCGTTGAAGGCACAGCTGTATGAAGAACGACTCAAGGAATTCAGCCTCTTTACTCTAGAAAAGAGACTAATGCGGGAGGGTTTGCTAAAATTCTTCAGGTCGGTGAACAAGTCCAATAACCGCAAACAATTCAATTTTTAATAGCGCAAAACTGATTTGATAACTAAAACTAACCTTTCAACCAATTCAAGGCGGACGATGCAATGCTCACATTGTTAGATTATACTCAATAGTCATCTATCATTCTTCTTTTTCCTCCTCCTCCTCCTCCTCCTCCTCCTCCTCCTCCTCCTCCTCCTCCTCTTCCTCTTCCTCCTCCTCGTTAATGTGTTTGATTTACACTTTAGGAAGCCTAGGAGTTGGCGAAATACACACACACACACACACACACACACACACACACACACACACACACACACACACACACACACATATTATCATGGGTTATTGAGCAGAACAATCTCAGACGGCACACACCTGTCTCAGAAGTTCCGATGGTGAGGAGGAGGAGGAGGAGGAAGAAAGGCACAGAGGGAGGCAAGGGTGGGTGCGTCACGTATAAGATGCAGGGAAGGAAAAACGGAAGAAAGGGAATGAGAAGGAAAATATGCGGAAGTGGGAGGGGGGCACACTGCAGAGGAAAGAGAAGGGAAGGAGGTAGGGGAGGGGGAGGAAGAAGAGGGGAAGGAGGATGAAGAGGAGGAGGAGGAAGAATGAAAAAGAATGTTGGGTATATTACGATGTTTCTTCGTTGGGGTTTTGCTATGTTCCTCGTGTGTGTGTGTGTGTGTGTGTGTGTGTGTGTGTGTGTGTGTGTGTGTTTGCTTAGGTCAATGGGTGCGTGTGATTGAGTTACTCTGGTATGCAACCCAATATAAACATGAGAACCATGCCTGATATCTGTCCCCCGTGTCCCATGAGTGTGTTGGTCCTTACTTCTCACACACGGGAGGGAGCTTGGGAGGCTGGGGAGAGATGATGGGCGGCATAGATGAAAAAAGGAGGTGGAGGAGGAAAGGGAGGAGGAAAAGGAATAGGATTAAAAGTAAAACCACCACGCCACACTTAACTCTCTTATTTGTAGCGAAACATCATGACTGTTAACTTGTGTATTAGTGAAGAAAAAAATCAGTGACTGGACACTGAGATGATACAAGACGTCTCTCTCTCTCTCTCTCTCTCTCTCTCTTACGGGTTGCGGTGGTCTAGTGGGTTAGAGCGTCAAGCTATGGAAGTGAAGAGCCAGAGCAAGGCGGTTCGAGCCCCAGTGCCGCCGCGTGACGTCAGGACGGGCATCCGGTCTTAAACCACAAGTCACAACCCCCAAACAGCGACACTATATTTATAAACATTGGTAAAAGCTGTCAAGACAAAGGGGAACTATACCCATACTGACTATCTTCTATGCACCTCAATGGCCACATACTGTTGCTTCGCTGCTGTCTTTCATTGCCGCTTTCATGCTACGTGCTCTTCTGAGCTTGCCACCTGAATGCCTACACCGTTCCTCGCTGCACGTCTAAAGTTTATTCATTTACTGTCCAACTGCATATGCAACAACTAACCAGTATTTTCGCTCCTTTATTCCTTTCACTAGAAAACACTGGACTATCCTTCCTCCGTCTGTAGTTTGTCCTTCCCCTCCTTAGAACCTGACGAACGCTGTCAAGAAGGGATTTATCAAGATTATTTTGATTATACTCTTTGGAATTTATTGTCATCATTTTGCATGAACAGTGACGATTTTTTTCATCTTCAGCTCTCTTTGCTGGAAATAATAGAGGAAAGATACCTTTTATAAACGGTACATGGCGAGTTAGTGACTTCTCCGTCAAGCGGGGGTGGCAGCGTGCTGTGGTTCGAGTCCTGGCTGGGATATAATCAACCTGTGTTTCTTTGGCCTATTTGGCCTGTTACCAATATTAAATGTAAAACGTTCTCCTCCTCCTCCTCCTCCCCCATCTCTACAGCATGGTACCGAGAAAACATGAGCCAAAAATCAAGGTAACGGTTGTGGCTTCCTTCATGTAATTACCCTTTTACCGGTGTGGGTAAGTGAAAAAGCGAAAGGCAAGACGTTAAAATGAGGCAGGGAGTAAGAAAATCAGAAAGAAAGTCAGGCAGACAGGCACGCAAGCAGAGAGAAAGGAAGGAAGCAATGACGGCAGAATGGATAAGACGACGGTATAAAGGCAGGCAGGCAGGCAGGCGAGAAAGCGGGAAGATAGGAAGAAAATAAAATTAGAGAAAAATGGATGGCTGAAGGAAAGAAAACAATAAAGAAATGAATGAATGAATGGAGCGAAAGGGTGGATACAAGAACGAGGAATGAATTAATTAATGAAGGAAAGAAGGAAAGAAGGAAGAAATGAATCAATGAATGAATGATGTGAATGGGTGTGGAAGGAAGGAAGGAAGGAAAGAAGGAAAGCAGAAAGAAATAGAAGAAAGAAGGACGGAGAGCGGACGGTAAAAAAGAATGAAAGCAAAAAAAAAAGACAGGAACGGACGGACGGTAGGAAGAAGGGAGAAAAGAATGCAAGAAAGAAGGACGGAAGAACGGACGGTTGAAAGGATGAAAGCAGAAAAAATGCAAGTATTAGGA
>NC_066511.1:28705171-28755171 GCF_024679095.1 Eriocheir sinensis
TACCCTAATCTTGCCTTTTCCTCTTTCTCCTCCCTTCCTGCTTGCTTCACCCCCTTCTCCCTTTGATACCTCTCCCCTTTATCCATCTCTTCTTCCATATCTATCTTCTTTCTCTGCCTCCTCTCTGTTATTTCCTTCCTCATGCCTCTCTCCTCTCCTTTCGTCCCTCCTCCTCTCAATCTTCCTCCTCCTCGTCCTCGCGGCCTGACCACAGCCACCTCAGCCAACTTGACTATTGACACACGAGACGCGAGCGGCCAGCCAGCCAGTCAGTCATACGCCAGTCAGTCAACCAGTCCGCAACACACACACACACACACACACACACACTGCAATAGAACACGCGCGCCAAAGCAAACCAGTCATCGGGAGGAGGACTGAGTTGTGTGTGTGTGTGTGTGTGTGTGTGGACTGGTGGCGGTGGTAAGCACGTGGCTGAGGAATCGGCGAGGCACACGTTCGCTTCCCCGGAAATGAGAAGAGAACACAGATTGCTCCGTCATTTTGAGAGAGAGAGAGAGAGAGAGAGAGAGAGAGAGAGAGAGAGAGAGAGAGAGAGAGAGAGAGAGAGAGAGAGAGAGAGAGAGAGAGAGAGAGAGAGAGAGAGAATGTTGTGGAGTATAATAAGGAGTAAAAAAGAACATAAAAAGACAAGAAGCTGGCGGGTGAGGTGAAAAGAGAAAGTAGGAAAGAATGTGGGCGAAGGATTATTAATGTGTGTTGAATAAGCATAAAGAGGAAGGGGAGGAGGAGGAGGAGGAAGAGGAAAAGAGGGAGGAAAGGGAAGAGGGAGAGAGAGCTGGGGGACGAGGAAATAGTGCGTGTGCGTGTGTGTTATGAGGAAAAGGAAGAGGAGTGTAACCGGACAGGATGTTTAATTAGGAAAGGTAATGTGTGCCGGAGGAGGGTGAGCCAGAGGAAGTGAAGAGGTGAGAGAATGAAAACCTGAGGAAGAAAGAGGCTGAAGGATGGAAATGTTCAAGGTTGAAGAGCCGAAAGATGACAAAAATAAGGAATAGGAAAAATTATGATATGTACGAAGGAAGATTAAGAGGCGGAGTGTGAGCCAGAGGAAGTGAAGAGATGAGAGAATGAAAACCTGAGGAAGGAAGAGGCTGAAGGATGGAAATGTTGAAGGTTGAAGAGCCGAAAGATGACAAAAATAAGGAATAGGAAAAATTATGATATGTACGAAGGAAGATTAAGAGGCGGAGTGTGAGCCAGAGGAAGTGAAGAGGTGAGAGAATGAAAACCTGAGGAAGGAAGAGGCTGAAGGATGGAAATGTTGAAGGTTGAAGAGCCGAAAGATGACGAAAATAAGGAAGAGGAAAAATTATGATATGTACCAAGGAAGATTAAGAGGCGGAGTGTGAGTCAGAGGAAGTGAAGAGGTGAGAGAATGAAAACCTGAGGAAGGAAGAGGCTGAAGGATGGAAATGTTGAAGGTTGAAGAGCCGAAAGATGACGAAAATAAGGAAGAGGAAAAAAGTATGATATGTACCAAGGAAGATTAAGAGGCGGAGTGTGAGTCAGAGGAAGTGAAGAGGTGAGGGAATAAAAAGTTGAGGAAGGAAGAGGCTGAAGAATGGACAGTAGAAGGTTGAAGAGCCGAAAATAACGCAAATGATAAAGAATATAGGGAAGTTGATGTGTATGAAGGAAGACTTAAGAGGAAGAGATTGAGTCAGACTAAATGAAGAGGTGAGAGAATGAAAAGCTAAGAGGAAAGAAAGAAAGAGGCTGAAGAATGGAAATGTTGAATGTTGAAGAACTGAAAGATCACGAAAATGATAAGGGTAAGAAATATAACGTCTGTGTTTGAAGAGGGGAAGGGTGAATCAGAGAAGAGGTTAAAAGGTGAAAATAAAGTAACTATGAAGGATGAAAATGAGGTTAAAATGCGGAAAGATGACGAACATTATAAAGAGAGAGGACGTGTGTACTAAGGAAGAGGAAGAGGGTGGTGACTCAGAGGAAACGGCAATGAAAATAAAGAAAAGCGAAGGAGGATGTAGGATAAAAAATAAGGCTCAAATGATGACGAAAATGATAGGAATAGGAAAAGATGAGTATGAGAGAAGATTTTAAGAGGAGAGGGAGGAGCCGGAGGAACGGAAATCGAAGACAAGAATGTAAAGCTGAAAAGGCTGGGGGATAAAATAATAAGGTTGAAAAACAGAAAGATAACGAATATAATAAGGAATAGGAAGGTGATGTTTATTAGGGAAGATTCAAAGAGGAGGATAGTAAGTCAGAGGAAGGGAAAAAAACGAGGAAAAGAAAGTAAACCTGAAGGAGAAAAAAAAAAGGTTGAACAGTTGACGTATGACCAAAATTATAAGAAAAGGTCATATGTTAAGAGAGGAAGAAGAGGAGGATGGTGAGACAGAGGAGAAGAAAAGGAGAAGAAACAAAGTAAAGCTGAATGAAGAGGATGGAAGACTAAAATGAGGTTAAGAAGATGACGAAAATGATAAGAAATAGGAAATGTGATGTGTGTGTGAGGGAAGATTTAAGAGGAAGAGAAGATGGTGACTCAGAGGAAGGGAAAAGACGAGGGAAAGAAATTACAGCAGAAGAGGAAGGATGACGAAAATGAGTTGCAAAGGTGAAAAATGACGAATATGATAAGAAATAGAAAAGGTGATGTATATAAAGGAAACTTAAGAGGAGGAAGGTGAGTAGGAGGAAGGGAAAAGGCGAAGAAAAGGAAGTAAAGGTGAATGAAGAGGGCGGGAATGAGGTGAAAAAGCTGGAAGGTGACGAAAGTGATGCGGTGTAAGAAAGTTGATGCGTATGGAGAAAGATTTTAAGAGGAGAATGGTAAGGAGTTAGAGGAAAGAAAAGGTGAAGAATAGAAAGTAAAGCTGAGAAGATTAACGCTAAAAAAATGAGGATGAAGAGCAGAAATATAACGAAACTTATATGGAAAAGGAAAGAGAGGAAAGATGATGAGGAAGAAGAAAGATTTTAAGAGGAGAATGGTAAGGAGTTAGAGGAAGGAAAAGGTGAAGAATAGAAAGTAAAGCTGAGAAGATGGACGCTAAAAATAAAGATAAAGAGCTGCAAAATAACGAAACTTTCAAGGAGGAGGAAAGAGAGGAAAGATGATGAGGAAGAAGAAAGATTTTAAGAGGAGAATGGTAAGGAGTTAGAGGAAGGAAAAGGCGAAGAATAGAAAGTAAAGCTGAGAAGATGGACGCTAAAAATAAGGATAAAGAGCTGCAAAATAACGAAACTTACAAGGAAGAGGAATGAGAGGAAAGATGATGTGAAAGAAGAAAGATTTTAAGAGGAGAATGGCAAAGAATTAGAGGAAAGAAAACGTGAAGAATAGAAAGTAAAGCTGAGAAGATGGACGCTAAAAATAAGGATAAAGAGCTGCAAAATAACGAAACTTACAAGGAAGAGGAAAGAGAGGAAAGATGATGAGGAAGAAGAAAGATTTTAAGAGGAGAATGGTAAGGAGTTAGAGGAAGGAAAAGGTGAAGAATAGAAAGTAAAGCTGAGAAGATGAACGCTAAAAAATGAAGAAGAAGAGCTGCAAAATAACGAAACTTACAAGGAAGAGGAAAGAGTGATGTGAAAGAAGAAAGATTTTAAGAGAAGAATGGTGAGTCAGAGGAAGAGAAACGACAAGGAAAAATAGTAAAAATGAGGAGGATGGATTATGAAAATGAGGTTACGAAGATGACGACATCGATAAGAATAGGAAATATCGTCACCGTCATAAAATAATCGCCTAAGTCACTTTACATCGATTTCCAGGTTTTTGTCTACATCAATTTTTCATCATGTGACGCCCATTTTTGTACAGTTGCCTCCGTCATTGAAGGTTTCAGTTTTCAAGAATTGGCCTTTTCATTCCTGCGAAACTCCTAAGCCAAATGAGGTAATGCCAGTTCTTTTCTGATTTCCTGTAAAGTAGAAAATATTGACTTTGGCGGTTTGTTTACGAAGGTGACGATATAATGAGTGTGATTAAGAAACTGGTGAGTCAGAGATTAGAAAGGGAAAGGCGAAGAAAACAAAGTAAACCTGAAGAGGATGGAGGATAAAAATGAGGCTAAAAACTTGAAAGATGACGAAAATTATTAGGATTAGGAAAGGTAAAATAGAATAGAGGAAGATGAAAATGAAGGACGGTGAGTAAAAGGAAGTGTAGAGAAAGAGAAGAGGCTGGAACACTGAAGAAGGAAGACAGGCAACAAGGCAAAGGGGAGGAAGAGGAAGAGGAGGAGGAAAAGGAGGAGGAGGAAGAGGGTCTCAGGGTCAATGCTTACTGTAACGCACCCCCCCTCCCATGCCTCCCTCACCCAATGTGGCTTTTCATTCATTATAAAGAAGTCTCAGTAAGTGCTTGTCGGGCTAACGGGAACAACAACACGCCTATCCTCACGAACACTAATACTGGCAATGGAAAACAGCAGTCTCAGGCCCTTGAAAACACAACACCCCGAGACACTATACCACCATTGAAGAAGCGTTGAGGCGTGCATGAAGAAGCGATTGAAGGAAAAAAAACAAGGGAAACGATGAGTGAGAAATGTGAATGATACTAACGCGGGGAAAGAAGAGAAATGGTGCTGGAAATTTACATCGTTAGTATTAAATCAAACTCCTCCGTCGTTATATCAATATTATCATGACGTCATATTTGATCTCTCTCTCTCTCTCTCTCTCCGTAGGGTTGGGTGATGAGACACTTAAAACTAATTGATATAAGGATGAAGGACAAAACGGAATATGGATAGAGTTGAGAGGAAGGAAGGAAGGAAGGACGGAAGGAAGGAAGGAAGAAAGGAAAGAAGGAAGATATAAAAAAGGAAGGAAAGGAAGGAAGGGAAGGAGAAAGGAAATGAAGGAAGGAAGGAAGGAAAGTCGGAAGAAATAAAAAAAGGAAGAAAGGAAAGGCAGGAAAAGGAGGAAGAGGGAGAGAGATAGGGAAGGAAGGGAGGTTGAGAGAGGAAGGGAAGCGCGGAGAGACGAAAAGGGAAGGAGGAGAAGAGGAAGCGAGGTAAAGTAGGAGTGCTAGCAAGATAAAAAAAAAATGAGGACGATGCGGGAGTAGAAATGAGGTTAGGTCAGTGGGGGGAAGGGGAGAGGGGGAAGGAAGGGAAGGACGGGGAGACAAAGGACGGGAGTGAGGAAGGAAACGAGGAGAGGTGGGAAGGGGAGTGAGCAACTAATAATAATAATAATAATAATAATAATAATAATAATAATAATAATAATAATAATAATAATAGGGGTGATGGAGAGGCTAGGATGGAGGGAGTCGAGGGAAGGTAGAAGGAGGGAGTAGTAATAAGGGAGGGAGGGAGCGAGGGAAGGGAGGCGCTGGTGGGACGGGGTGACATGGCAAAAATAACACACACACACACACACACACACACACACTGAAGGGTTGAGTGTCTGCAGCAGCGACTGACTGATGCCACCTCGCTCCCATCCGTTCCCATCTTCTCCCCTTTGTTTTTTATCGCCTCTCCCCTCTCATCTTCCCTTCCTCACCCGACGTATATCTCGATTTACTGTCCCTTTGTCCTCTCTCTCGTCCTTCCTCCTCCTCCTCCTGCTGCTGCTGCTCCTCCTTCTTCCCCTTCTTCCCCTCCCTTCGCCCCTCTTCCTTTGTTCGTGAAATCAATAAGTGTAAGTCACAGCTTCCCCTACACCTGCTTCTGCCTGCCTGCCCGCCTGCCTGCCTGCTTGCTTGCTTGCCTCCTCATCATGCACGCGCTCAGGCAAGTTCATTTTGTCGTGGCTTTCTCTCTCTCTCTCTGGTCGACTATCCTTCACCTCCATCCCCGTCAGCCCTTTCTCCCACTCCATCCCTTTCTTTTCCCTTCTTCCTTCGTCTCCCCTTTCTCATTTCCCACTTCCTCCATATCTCTTTCTCATCGCTTTCCACTTCCTCCTTCATCTCATCCTTCTCCTTCTTCACTGCCTCCTTCATCTCTTCATTCTCCTCCTCTACTTCCTCCTTCATCTCTTCATTCTCCTATTCTACTTCCTCCTTCATCTTGCTCTTCTCCTTTTTCCCTTCCTCCTTTATTTCTTCATTCTCATTTTCCACCTCCTCCTTCATCTCTTCCTTCTCCTTCTTCACTTCCTCCTTCATCTCTTCATTCTCCTTCTCTACTTCCTCCTTCATCTTGCTCTTCTCCTTTTTCCCTTCCTCCTTCATTTCTTCATTTTCATTTTCCACTTCCTCCTTCATCTCTGCCTTCTTATTTTCCCCTTCCTCCTCCTTCATCTCCTCATTTTCCCTTCCCTAATTTCTTCCTTTATTCTCCAGCCTCCCCTTTCCCCTTTCTCCTTCCTTACTCCCTTTCTTCCTCATATCTTCCTTCTTTTCCTTCCCCCAAACCCCTTTCTCTCCTCTCGTCCTCCTCCTTTTCTTTCTCCTCAGCTTCCTTCCTTCCTCTTCCCTCTCTCTCCGTTCTCCTTTCCTTCCTCATCTTGCCCCATCACCTCCTCCTCATCCTGTCCCTTTTCCTTACTTACTTTTCCTTTCTGGTCTCATCATCTCTTCTCCTCTACCCCCCACCCCCTCCTCCCTCTCTGTTTTTTCCTCGCCCTTCCTCCCAACAAGGTATACATAGATGAAACAGTATCTTCTTGTGTTTTTTTCTTTAGTAACTTATGACCGCACACTAGACAGCCAGACAGACGGACAGACAGTGACAGACGTGAACGCAGCGATAGTGAGGTTTGCTGATCTGGATTCGTCTCGCTCGTCTTTGCGTTGTCTGTTTTTATTCTTCGTTACAATCTCTCTTTACTTTCGTTGTTTTAGCCTTTTCATTTCTCTTTATTATTGCTCTTCGTCTGTACCTCCTCTTTTCCATTGCTCTTCGTGTCTCGCTCTTCTCATTCTCTTTCTTTATCAATCGCGTATCTTGACTTTTTTTCTCTTTATTTACGTCTCCGCCTATTGCACCGATGGGCTTGCTTGAGGGGGCCTGGATGGTATTCGGCCCCAGCCCGTCATGGCGCAGGCAAGTGTTTATAGTGGCGCCATCTTCTCTGACTGCTGATTTACCTTGCTTATTCCTTTTAATCATCGTTTTCACTGATCGCATTTCTCTTTACCATTTCTCTTAGTCTATCTATTTCCTCTTAATCACTACTCTTGGCGTTTCTCATTCTTCTTAACCACTACTCTCGCCTTCCTCATTCCTCTTGACCGCTAGTCTTTGCATTTCTCAATCTTTATCATTTCTCTAAGTCTATCTACTTCCTCTTAATCACTACTCTTGGCGTTTCTCATTCCTCTTGACCGCTAATCTTCGCCTCCCTTTATTCCTCTTTACCACTTAACATTCGCCCTCCTCATTCCTCTTTGCACCTACTCCAGTTTTGTTCCTTTCTCTTTACCGTCGCACTTTGTCTCTCCCAATACTCTTCGTCTTTCATTCCTCTCGACCGCTACTCTTCGCCAGTCTCATTCCTCTCTGCCCCGACTGCTTCTTCTCACTCTCCCCGTCTCGCTACCTTGAGATCACCAGCACCCATTCTTGTTTTCCGTCTTCTGGCAGCTTTCTATTCCATTCTTTAAATTCAAGATGTTCTTTTCTTCCTTTCTCACCAGCAGCAGGTGTCTTAAGTCAATCCACAGTTTTTTTTTTTTTATATCTGCCGTTAGTGTTATCTTGAAGTCCTTGTAAAGAAATAAAACTGCCTTCATCTGGGCGACAGACACGTTTTGTAAAGCATATCACAAGCTTGTACACTGATCTGAGACACGTGTTGGATGTTTTATGCTTCTTCTGTATGGTAAAGATAATGTTGGGTGCATAAGGTATAAGTTGAGCTGCACGTGGCCTCGGTGCTCATATCCGTCACATTGGCAGTGTACTCTATTTCAAGATTCACCAACGACTGATTGACTACGTTAACTCTCTTTTGTATTCACTTTAGTCTCTCCGGCTTAGGGGTCAAACTCCCTTAATTAGCCACAGGACAATGGAAAACAGGATGGAGTAAACAACATTTTGGATGATCTAAGCGAGGTCATTGTACATATTTAATAAAAAGAAAAAAGTCTGGGTGGATTACCTAAACTTTTTCCTTCTCCTTTGTAAAGTGACTGCACTCTCTTCTCCCTCCTTCAAACCCTTCCTTTTCACCTGAACCTTCACGCGTTTGTCACCATTTCCTTCCCCAGTGTTTAGCAAGGCTTGGGTGAGGCCTCGGTTTGGTTACGAAGTGTGTGTGTGTGTGGGGGTGGGTTGGGGGGGGGGGAGGGGGTATGAATAAACGTCTCGCCTTCATCCTTAACTGTACTTTTCCTTCTCTACCTCAATTTCGTCTCAACTCGTGTATTTTCCTCTCTTCCCTTCCTCCCTCTCCTGTTCTGCTTTCTATTCATTCTTCCTCCTTCCCTCGTCCCGCCTCCTATCCCTTCTCTCTCCCTCACCAATTCCACCTCCTCTCCCTTCTCTCTCCATTTCCAGTTCCACCTTTCCCTTCCTTCCACCCTTCTTTCTTCTATTCTCCAGCCTCCCATTTCCCCTTTCTCCTCCCTTTCTCCTTCCTTTCTCAAATCTTACTTCTTTTTCTCACCCCATCCCCCTTTCTCCCCCCATTCCTCTTCTTCTCCCTCTTCCTCTTCCTCCCTAGCAGCGACGAGTCAGCCAGCCAGCCAAGTAAGAGAAGCAGCAGCAAGGAGGCGACGGAGCAATTAAGAATAATTTACACACATAAAGAACAGCGTGGCGAAATAAGAGAAGGAGGAGGAATGAGAGGAGGAGGAGGAGGAGGAGGAGGAGGAGGAGGAGGAGGAAGAAGAAGACATGATAGCTTGAAAGAGGGGTTCTATGTGACAAAGAGGAAGAGGGGAGTGAAGAGGAAGGAGGAGGAGAAGGAGGAGGAGGAGGAGAGAGAATACATGATAGCTTGAAAAGAGAGCTCTATGTGACAAAGGAGAGGAGGAGTAGGAGGAGGAGGAGGAGGAATACATAGGAATACATAGGAAGAACAGACACCAGACGAGAATACATGATAGCTTGAAAAGAGAGCTCTATGTGACAAAGGAGAGGAGGAGGAGGAGGAGGAGGAGGAGGAGGAGGAGGAGGAGGAATAAGAAGGAGGTATAACATCTAATATAAGGCTCTAGGATGATGCAGCAGCGTCTTGGTATCACGTTTGAAGGCCACTGCGTTACTTTATTCATTTATTTCTCTGTTATATTTGTTTATGTTGTTTTTTTATACTTTGGTGTGCGGTGAGGCGAGTAACGTTCGATCAACAACATTTGATTCACGTTGACTTATTGAATGTTTTTTTTTTTCTCTCTTACATGAAAGGTCGGTCGGTCGGTCTCTCTCTCTCTCTCTCTCTCTCTCTCTCTCTCTCTCTCTCTCTCTCTCTCACACACACACACACACACACACACACACACACACACTAATTTCCTACTTCCCCTCGCTTATTCAGGCCGATCTCTCTCTCTCTCTCTCTCTCTCTCTCTCTCTCTCTCTCTCTCTCTCTCTCTCTCTCTCTCTCTCTCCTTATGCATTCAGTCTTTGCTTGATCGCACACCTTCTCCAACCTAAATTACAAAACACACACACACACACACACACACACACACACACACACATCGATAAATAAGAGGAAAGGAAGTAAAAGAGGACACACCCAAAAGTAAAAATACGAACTGGGGCAACTAAGGAAAGAAAAAAATAAATACAAGAATAGAAGAATATAAAAAAAGGGAAAATGAAAAAAAGAAATAGTCATAGGGAAGTAAAAAAAAAAAGGAAGAAAGGAAAAAAGGAAACACACACACACACACACACACACACACACACACACACACACACATACATACACGCACACCGAAAACTATGCGTAATAAGGAAGAGGAAACACCTGGCAGTCGTGCGGCGTCGTGATTGGCCGCCGATGGGCGACGCAACGATGACGCAGCGGTGACGCCAGCCCGCATTGCACTCCTGCCGGCGGCCTCGCGGGAACCACAGCGCGGAGGCCGAGGAGACTGCAACGGGGAGGGGAAAGGAGGGGGGGGAAGGAGAAAGAGCAAAGAGAAGGGAGGGAAGGCGGAGAGAGAGAAGAGAGTGAAGAGGAATAGAAGGGAAAAGGAAGGGGAAGAGGGAGGGTAGGAGAGAAAGGGGAGGAGAGGGAAGGGAAGGCAGAAAAAGAAGGGAGTGCATAAGAAGAGTGGAAGGAGGGCGAGTATATGGAATGGAGGAGTTAGAGGACGGAAAGGGAGGGAAGGGGAGGGTGGGAGGGAGGGTGGGAGAGAGAGGGGAGGGAAGGGAAGGGAAGGCAGAGAATACGAAGGGAGTGCAGAGGAATGGAAGAGAGAAAGAAGGAAAAATGGAATATGGAAGGGAGGAGATGAGAGAAGGATGGGGAGGGAAGGTAGGTGGAAAAGAAGGGGGAGAGAAAGGGAAGAGAGGGAAGACAAGAAGAGAGAAGGAAGTGCAGAGGAATGGAAGGAAAAAGAAAGAATAGGAACATGGAAGGAAAAAGTTGGAAAAGGATGGGGAGGAAAGTGGAAAGGGAGGAGGAAAAGTGGGAGAGAAAAGGGAGGGGAGGAAAGGCGGAGAAAAAAAGGGAATGCAGAGGAAAGGTGGGGAAGAGGAGGGGAATATGGAAGGGAGGAGTTGGGGTAGGGCAAGGGAGGGAAGGGATGTGGAAGAGATAGGTTTGGAGAGAATGGGGAGAGGAGGAGGAGGAGGAGGTGGGGAGAGAAGGGAGAGCAGAGGAAGGGAGGGGAGAAGGGAAATGGGGAAGGATGAGGAGAAAAGGAGAGGGGAAGAGGGAGGGCAGGAGACAGAAGGAAGGGGAGGGAAAGTAGAGAGAAAAGGGTAGGGAGAAGGAAGGGGGAAAGGAAAAGGGAAGGGAGGAGTTAAGGGAAGGAGGGGGAGGGAAGGATGGGATGGGGGAAAAGGAAAGGAGGGAAGGAAAGGGCAGGGAGGGGACAGGAAATGAGAAAATGCGACCAGGGAAAAAAAAAGAGCACAAAGAAACAAAACGGAAAGGAGCATGAAGAATGAATGGAGGAGGAGAAAGGCAGGGAATAGAAAGAGGAAAAGGAGGAGAAAGGGAGTAGAAGGAGAAAAAAAGAGGGAGAGGAGGATTAGATTAAAAAAATGGTGAGGAGAGGTTATGGAATTTAGGACGAACGAAGAGGAAGAGGAAGAGATTAAAAAGTAGAAAGAGGAAGACAAGGGTAATGGGATGAAGGAGGAGGAGGAGGAGAAAGAGTAAAAAGGAAGACAAGGGTAATGGGATGAAGGAAGAGGAAGAGGAGGAGGAAGAGGAGGGGCCAGGAAGAAAGGGGGTGGTTGGCTGTGTACCTAAACTACGTAACGATATCAGGTTTACCTCTCGGGAAGCTGAGATTTAGTCTAAACTGGTTCTTCCACGGCGCAACACACACACACACACACACACACACACACACACACACACACACGCACACAATATAAGGATCTACAATGGGTTTAGGTAGATTTGAGGTTAAAAAAAAATGCAAAGGAGAAAAGGAAAGGGATAAATTCGCGACTATACACACCAGAAAAAGAAAACGAGGGAGGGAAGAAGGGCGAGGGAGAAGGGATGAAGGGAAGTAGAAGGGGACACAGAAAAAAAGGGCCAGAGGGAGGGAGAGGGAGAGAGAGAGAGAGACAGGGAAGGAACTATGCACCAAGAAACGAAATGAGGGAAAGAGAGAATGAGAAACAGAATGGAATGGAAGGAGGAAAGAGACAGAGAAGGAGGGAAAGGGAGAGGAGGGAGGGAACTCTAGATGCATAAAGAAAATGAAGAAAAGTAGGAATGAAGGGATGAAAGGAGAGAGGAAAAGAGAGAACGGGGAGTAATGGACAGAGGAGTGACAGAGATGGAAAGAAAAGGGAAGAGGGTAAAAGAGGGTAGGAGTGAAGAGTTGAAGAGAGGGAGAAAGAAGGGAAGTAAGAGAGAGAGAAGATGTGCGGGATAGAGGGGTGGAGGAGAGGGAGAGAGGGGAAGAGGGACGGAGTGAGACAGAGGAGTGGAAGAGAGAGAAGGGAAGAGGAACAGAGGGAAAGAGACAAACGGAGTGGAAGACAGAGAGAGGAAGAAGAAGGACAGAGAGGGAATGAGAGACATGAGTGGAAAAAGTGGGGTAGAGAAGGGGAGAGGGAAGGAGAGGGACAGAGGGAAAAAAGACAAACGGAGTGGAAGACAGAGAGGAAGAAGAGGGACAGAGAGGGAATGAGAGACATGAGTGGAAAAGTGGGCTAGAGGAGGGGAGAGGGAAGGAGAGGGACAGAGGGAGGGGGAGGGTCTCGGTGGCCTGCTCCAGGAAGACAATCATGGGCCGTGGTGTTCATCGTCTTCCTACTGACCGTCTTCCCCTTACTAAAGACGTTTGTCCCGTGACCTACATCATACACGAGGCCAGCCATGCAGGTCCTCCTCCTCCTCCTCCTCCTCAGCTCATACTTTCCCTTTGTCCAGCAGTTATTCCTCTTAATATCGCTCGCCTCTGAGTAGGGAAGATGGTGCTCTTCCGTTTTCGCCGTTGTCCGTCTGTCTGTCAGTCTGTCCGTTTTGTCTCTGTTACAAAAAATTCTCAAAACCGGACAACCATGGTCGCCAAAACACAAGAGACGATGACAGTAAATATATATTAAAAAATATATATATTTAGGGTGGTTATATAGTAAAATTATTATTATTATTATTTTTTTCCACAGTAAAGAATATATATATATATATATATATATATATATATATATATATATATATATATATATATATATATATATATATATATATATATATATATATATATATATATATATATATATATATATGACTAAGGCCGCTAAGGGCTGCTCCCGTATAGAAACGGTAGTAGGCAAAATGCTGTTCTTGAGTTTACAACCGAAAGGAATTGAAAAACGATGCTGGTTAACTCTTGTGATTTGGATAGCATATGCGTGAACAACAACAACAACAATAATTTCTACAGCTACTACTACTACTACTACTACTACTACTACTACTACTAGTAATAATAATAACAACATCAACAACAACAACAACAACAACAACAACAACAATAATAATAATAATAATAATAATAATAATAATAATAATAATAATAATAATAATAATAATAATAATAATAATTATACTAATACTACTAATAATAATAATGCCACCACTATTACTACTAACGCTGTTCCAACCACTGCTGCTACTATTACTTTTCTTCTAGGATGTGTCAGCTGCACTGTCGCAATTTCTTTGGGATGTTTTATAAAATGTAATAAAAAAATATTTATAACAGGGCAACGCACGACTAGCTTCCAATAATAATCCTGTGTTTGTTCTGTTGATGATGTTCTAGCAGCTCGAAAATCTATAAATTCAAGGAAAAGGTTTGGATTCTGTGTAGTGGTTGGGTGATGCGATACCGTCCTGGAAAATAATGTGGGGCGTCAGTTTCCGTATTTTTTTTTCATTTTCTTCATAATTCTTCTTCATTTTTTTCTGATCGTATTTTAAAGTTTTTCCTCCTGTCTCGTTTTCCTTTTCTTAATATTTTTTTTCTTTTTATCTTCCTCCTCCTCCTCCTTTACTGCCTCCTGCTCCTTCTTCTTCATCTTCTTTCCCCTTTTTTTTCCTATACCCTTTTCGTCCTGGTGTTTTTTGCTGCCTAGGTAAGGTAAAGTTGGGGGCACACGCTAAAGCTGGCCTCGGTGCTCATCTCCGTCACATTGACTCTTGAGCCTGTGGCGGGAAATATTTCATTACCCTTTGACACAAGACGAGTGCCTCATCCGGGTTATCGCAATTTAGCTCCCCCAGGTACTCCAGGTTCCCCAGGTACCCATTTATTGACCATCTCGAAAGGGAGAATGAAGAACTGGGTGGATTGCGCGCCGATTGACCAGGCCGGGATTCGAACCCTGGCCCGCGGACTCGTATTGCTAAGCGTGATGACCACTGCACCACAGAACGCTAAAAGTGACGCCAACAGCATCTGGTGTTCCCAAGCATCAGCCAATACAAAAACTAACCAAACCCAGCATCGTTGAACTTAGCCGGTCAGACGAGCTGCTGAGTCAGTTAGGTATGAATTCATGATTATCATGTTTGAAGAAATTGGAAGTTAATGATTTTCTGATTCATCTTTCATTTATTGCGTATATTTTCTTGTGTAGGTCATGGGGCATCATCATCATTCTCTCTCTCTCTCTCTCTCTCTCTCTCTCTCTCTCTCTCTCTCTCTGTGGTCACCCACCTGCACCTACTTTCTTTGTGCGCCTGTCAATCTTCCCTTCGGGTTCTGAAATATAAATATTTATCGTTTCTCTCTCTCTCTCTCTCTCTCTCTCTCTCTCTCTCTCTCTCTCTTCGGTGCCAGTTTCACCACCACTACCATCAACATCAATAACGCCGTGTTAATGAGAATCCCACTCATAGATTGCCAAACTTTGAAATAACTACAAATGAAGTCCTTTAGGCATTCCAGTTCCGAAAAACAAATAAAAGCCCAGGACCAGACACTACATATTCTATACTATTTAAAGAAACAAAAAAGAACATCACACCGTTTTTTTATTTTTAAGGAGACAAAAAATTACAGGTCCATTAGTCTAACCTCAGTAGTAGGTTAGCTATTCGAAAGCATAATTAGAGACGAAATTGTGAGTTACCTTGAAAGTCACTCACTAATTTGAGCGGTCGGAAACTACCGGCTCGCCAGTGGTCGCTGGCTGCTGTGATGTAGGACGCGGTCACAGCCTTGGAAGTTTTGTGGAGACGCACATTCTAAAATCCTTCTCGTGATACATCTTGAAGCACCGTACCTATATACTACAAAACACTGATCCTAAGTGTTTATGCTAAGGGTGTTCATTGTGACTTGGTGATACTCTACAAAACAATCATTCTTATGAGCTAAATACTGGCAACTAAGCTTACAACAAAGTCTTGGTGGACATTTCATTTTTATGTAATTTCACTTAGGTTTAATGACAGACCACGTAGTCTAAACCGTAGGGTTTGTGTGGTCTGAAACTATGTAAATCAATCACATAAATCTCTCTCTCTCTCTCTCTCTCTCTCGGCTTTCTGAAGTACGGAAGATATACCAACCTGCGTATACTGAGGAAGTGACGGAGGAGAAGCAAACATGGGAAAAACACGTCTATTTGTTTATGAAGGACTACCTTCTCTACTGCTGCTGTCCATAACGCAAATAACGTCATGTAGAGGTTCTTTCTTGTAAATAAAGTCATTCTACCCAACACAGCAGTCCCTCAAGAACGCCAACCTCCACTAACAAAGGAAACGCACCCAGGACTAGAGGCAAGAGTCGCGGTAAGAACATTGGCACATACTTAGGAAAGTTTTCAACAGCAATTATTACTGAACAGAGAGAGAGAGAGAGAGAAAGAGAAAGAGAAAAAAAGAGGATATTCAAGTGACCTTTTCCTTTCCTCGAGAACCAACAACAAAGTGGACGGAGCGACCCCAAGCGTGACTCTGTAATGACCCCGCCGCCGCCACGATGCTCGGATATACGGTGGTGGTGGTGATGGTGATGGTGGTGGTTGTAATGATGATGATAATGATGATGATGATGCTTACGATGACGACAGCAGTTTCATCATCGACATCATCAATATACAGAATAAAACAATAACAACAGCAGTACCAACATCAGCAACATCACTACAACAAAACATACAGGAAATACGTCAGTAGAGTTTTCTTTACCTTCTTCTTCATCACCAATATCCTCCTCCTCCTCCTCCTCATCATCATCACTATCTCTTAAAGCAAAAAAGTCATGCTCAGAAAATGGAAGATGATTAACGTGAGAAAATGAAACCAGACTACCTAACATATTCATTCTCTCTCTCTCTCTCTCTCTCTCTCTCTCTCTCTCTCTCTCTCTCTCCCACAAAATATCACACACACACACACACACACACACACACACACACACACACACACACACACACACACAAAACTATCCCCCCCATCACACACACTTATCCCCTCTTCCTCACTACCACACTTCACTATCACCCTTACATCACCACCATCACCACCACCACCATCTTCACGTGTCCATGCCTCGTTGCACCAAATGAAGCTATGCATTATCCATCACCTTTCCCGGTAGCTTCTGATGGCACCTTCCCTTAATTATGCTGCGAGGGATGGGAGAGGGGAGAAGGGGAGGGTGACATGTGAGCAGGGAAGGGAGAGAGAAGGAGGGGTTTGAAAGGGAAGAAGAGAAAGGGCAAAGCATGGGAAGGGCTGGAGAGGAATGGGGATGAATGTACAGGGAATGGGAAGGGAAGAAATAGCAGGGGAATGGGATGGAAGTGTAGAGAAGGAGAAATGAAGGATTAGGAAGGGAGAGATAGGAGAGAACTGGGACGGGAAAGGAGGGATAGAAGAGGAAGGAGAGGAGAGAAGAGGGAAGCAAAGGGAAAGTAAAGAAAAGAAATAGGAAGCGTATTCACAGAGATGACTTAGAATGGAGGAAGACAACATAAATCAAAACGGAAAAAAAGGAAAGAGAAATAAGAGGAGAGGGAAACCAAAATCAGAAGGGGAAACCAAGAGTAGTGCACATAAGGTAAAGGGAGACACAGAAAGGAAGAAAAACACGTAAAAGGGAGTCGGGGATAAGAAAAAAAGAGAAAAGAGAAAATGGGAGAATCCACTTCAAAATACATATGACAAGATAATGGATTTTTTTCAAAGGGAGGAAAAAGGAAGTAAGAAAAAGAAAAAATAATGAGAAAGAGGAAAATAAAAATAAAAATGTTGATGATGATGATGAAAGCAGAAGCAAAATAAAGAAAAAAAGAATAAGATGATGCATAATTATTTCAGAAGCGGAATCTGAAGGTCAGCAATGGGAGGGTGAGGGAGAAGAGTGTGAAGAAGCAGGGAGAGGAGCGAAAAGGAGGGAGAGAGAGAGCGAGTAAGGGGACAGTGGAAAAATGGAGAAGAGAGGGAACACAGGGTGAAAGAACGAGAATTTCAGGAGCAAGAAGAGAAGCGATGAAGGAAGAACCTGAGACTGAAAAGGAAAAATAAAGGGGGGGGGGAGGGAAGAATGATGAGGGTTAATAGCAGAGAGAAGAGCTATAAGGAGGAGGAGGAGGAGGAAGGGGAGGAACGGAGAAAGAGGAAAAGGAAAAGGAGTGGGGAAAAAACACAACAAAAGGAGGAGGAGGAGGAAGAAGAAGGAAAGGAACAGTAGGGAAAATAAAATCCAGACAGTTTACGATGCAGAGAGAGAAAAAACGGTAAAGACAGGAAGGGGAAGAAGGGGGGAAAAGCAAAAGAGGAAAAGACAGGCAGTTTGAGAAGCGGGGAGAGGGGCAATGACAAGCAGGACGCGGGAAGGGGAAGGAGAAAGGGGGGTGGGGGTGGGAAGAATGGGAGTTTTCCACACAACATCCGCTTGCATAATTACAACCTCCGCTAAGAGACTTCGAGGCCAACGACCGAGCTGGAGGGAGGACGAAGGGGTGGAGGAGGAGGAGGAGGAGGAGGAGGTGGACCGATTTTTGGAAGTGGTGGAAAGGGAACGAAAAGTGGAGGATGAGTGCTACTGGTTGTGGAGAGGGGATGGTAGATGTGAACGGTGGTAGTGGTGGTGGTGTTACGAAGGGTTAGGGGAGGAGGTGACGGTGGCTGTGAACTGATTTTTGAAAGTAGTGGAAATGGAATTCTAATGGTGGTTGACATGGTAGTGGTGGTGAATGGGTGGTTATTATCTGTGGAGGTGGTGGTTGTGGTGGTGTTAGGAAGGGGTGGAGGAGGGAGTGACGGCGGTGGTGGATTGATTTTTGGAAGTAGTGCAAATGGAAGTTCTGGTGGTTGATATGGCGATGGTGGGAAGGTGGTGGATGGGTGGGTATGATCTGTGGTGGCAATTGTGGTGGTGTTTTGAAATAAGTGGCAGTGTTGGTATTAGAGGTGGAGGTAGTGGTACAACTCGCTTCGGTGATGGTGGTAATGGTGGTGATGGTGGTGGGGGCAGTGGTGGTAGTGGTATTAGTTTCAGTGGTGTTGATGGTGATGTGGGCATTGGTGGTGATGGTGGTAGTAGGGGTAGCGGTGGTGATGGTGGTGGTGATGGTGATGATGGTGATAGTGGTGGTGGTAGTGGTGGTGATGGTGGTGATGGTGATAGTGGTGGTGGTGGTGGTGGTGGTGTTAATTCGTCGTCTAATGAGCTAAACGACCCGTGAAGCGATAACGTTCTGTCTGTCGCCTCGTTCGTGCTGGTGAACGTGGAGGATGTAATTTACTTTTCTTTTCTTTTTCTTTTTTGTCTTCTTCTGCGCCCGGATCCGTCTCCTTCTTCTTCTTCTTTGTCCTCTTCTTCTTCTTCCCCGGATCCTACTCCTCTTTCTTCTTTTTTTCTTGTTCTTCTATTTAATCTTCTTTTTCTTTTTCTCTTTCTTCTTCTTTCCTCTTCTTTTTTCCCGAGTCCTCCTCCTCCTACTTCGTCTTCTTTTTCTTCATCTTTTTTATCCTCTTTTTCCTCGAATCCTTCTTCTTTTTCTTCTTCTACTACTTCTTCTTCTTCTTCTTCTTCCCCGAACCTTCTTCTGCTTTTCCTTTTCTGCTTCCGTATTGCATTCAACTTGATGAAGATAATTTTCATCCATTTTTCATATTTTCTGCCTCCGTTTTGTATTCAACGTGAGGTTATTTTCTTCCGTCTTTCTTCCTTGCTTTCATACTCGTTAAGTGCATTGTGTGTGTGTGTGTGTGTGTGTGTGTGTGTGTGTGTGTGTGTGTGTGTGTGTGTAAAGGTTTGTGTTTGCTTGTTTACATTACTTTTATTTGTTTACTTGTTAGTGTTTACGTTTGTCCCCGTCTTGTCTGTCTGTCTGTATGCCTGTGTCTGTCTGTTTGTCTTTATCACTGCACAGGACGGCAAACAAAGACAACGGAGAGAAGGAAGGGCTTCAGAAAGAACAATAAAAGACTGCGATAAACATTCTACTAATACAAAGACAAAGAGATATTCAGAAGGCTAAAGAAAAGAAAATACCCACCCCTCTCTCTCTCTCTCTCTCTCTCTCTCTCTCTCTCTCTCTCTCTCTCTCTCTCTCTCTCTCTCTCTCTCTCTCTCTCTCTCTCTCGTATGTACATAAAATAAATGTCTAACGAGGAGGAATTACATATGGGCCGGCGACAACGCAGTGGAATTAAACTCTAATGAAGGAAAATGAATGTTCAATGTAATAAATGTTGCAGCTACTCTTAACAACCACTAGCTTTCCTCATCTTCATTCAATTAAAACACCATCAATATTGAGGAGGACACGTGGCGCAGGAAAGCAATTACCTGTTATATGTACGTGTGTGTAACCGGAATACTCTGGACGTACAAGGAAGGGGATGAAGGTCTGATTAATAGTTTGTGTTTAAAAAGAATGTCTTGTGATGCATGATATTGCTCTACTTAGGTTGCTGAAAGATTAAAGAAGACTCGACTAAGTTCTCTCTTCTTGTTTTTGTTTTCAGGAAGATTTTGAATATACAAGGGGCAGAAGGTTTCGTAAATATTTATTTGCTATAAAAAAATCTTGCTTAAAACTGAATTAGAACTCCTCTTATATTACATGCAAATAGCACAAAATTGGGCTATATATATTTTTTTCGGAAGACTTTGAACGTATGATGAAGAGTCTGAATGTTTGATAATTAATACTTATTGGAAAAGTTTTAACAACAAAATTTCACTGATTGCTTATAAATGAGAAAAGGTTGGGTATCCAATGGGGGGGGGGGGGGGGAGGCAAAATACTGAACGTATACAGGGGACGGACTGCTTGTGTATTGATATTTGTCGGGAAAAAATCTTGTACTGCATGAAACTCTTTTTAGGTCCCATAAAGAAGAGACGAGGCTGAAATACACAAAAAAGCTTTCTCTTTTCTTTTTATTTGTCTTTTTTGACAAAGCTTCTTTTTATCTGCGAGGAAGCAGCAAAGAATGTCTATAAATTGCAGTCGTCATCATGTTTCCGAGAAGGACAACAATGACATGCTTAGTCAATGCAGGTTGGGAGAATAACAGTCAGGGATAAACATCAGAGAAAAACTAATGAGTTATTCAGGTTTTCATTCATTAGCACAACAGATGACTTATTCACTTTTTTTTTGCCCCCCCCAGTTTGATTCTGATGAAGGAAACTGAAAATGCAATGGGCATTGTTTCTTGAAATACCAAGTCATTTTACGAAATGAAATTTCTGCTTCATAATGTAATATAGTAAGAGATAGTTTTCTTTCTTGGAACTGAGGTAATCATGGAAAAACAAAACACCTAATGACACGAACTCCCGCTGAGCGCTTCAAGCTAGAGAAATATACGATGATTGACTGTAAACCGAACACGGGCTCTTATTACGGGACATGACCTGGCAGCTGCTGCCTAAAAGTGCCATGAATGAATAAACAATCACCACAACCGCCACTGCCTTCCCTATAACCCTACACCGACGTGAAGGGCATCTGATAATGAAATGGTAGTTTATTCAGTGATGTCACCGTGCTGAGGCTCAGGAACGGGTTGTCGCGAGGCAGCGTTATGAGAAAACTTGGCTTTTTTTTTTATCCCATTCCCCTTCGCTTTTTTTTCACCAAAGGAAGCAACTCAAGGGCATAAACAAATACTGAAAACAAACAAACAACAAAAAAAAGCCCACTAAGCGCTACTCCCGCAAAAGAAAACAGAGTGAGTGGGAAGAGGACAGGGTCAATTTCGGAGGGAAAGGTGTCTTGATGGTCCCCTTGAAAGAGTTCAAGTCGTAGGCAGAAGGAAATACAGACAGACAATGGTCGTTCAAGAGTTTACCAGCGAAAGGGATGAAAGAATGAAGATGCTGGTTAACTCTTGCATAAGGGATTTGGCTAGGAAAGGAATGAACGAGAGTAAAAAGGTGTGTGCAGCGGGGCGGCGGGAGGGGTGGACCGTGGAGGCATACAATTAGAAAGTTCAGAAGAGCAGTCAGCATGAAAATATCAATAGAAGACTCTAGAGGCAACATTGCGAGAATACAATAAGACAGAACGGGAGCACACAAAAGTGTAAAGTGTCGTTTTAAATGTCAAAGGGTGGGAGCGATAGTGACCAGATTTATATATATAAAAAAACTGAAAAAAGAACGTGAAGGGCAAACATATTATTTTCCAGAATAGAGGCTAAAGCAAAGAAAAATATGAATTACATCTAGGAAAACAACATTCATGACAATACAGAAGAATCACATCAGTTCTGATTTTTTCAGAATATCTGAAATAAAGAATATGATAAATTGCATTAAAAAAATCACCATACATATTTAATCCAATATTTTGAGTAATCAGCGGTAACTAGAACACACGTCTAGATGTTGAAATGTGTTTCGCAAGTCGAAGCCATTCAATTCACAGCGACGCGGCCGCCACTTTATAATTCCTTTGACGGCAGATTTAGAGGAGTGCAACTCATTCACATCACAGAGTAGCGGCCACCGCGGGGAGCGCATCGACTATTTAGACACGTGAGAAGGATTTGAGGAGATGCTGAGCCTATAATGATTATTCATAAGCAAGTTCAGTGCTACCATATACAAGCGCGCCCGCGCACACACACACACACACACAGTAAATATCTTCTTCACCATTTATGTTCTCTTCTCAATAAGGACGTGAGGAAAGGAAACGAAATCACGCCGTCGGAATCAGCCGTGCAGTAAAACACCTCAAAACAGGTATCACAGGTAACACTACCCGCCTCAGGTGCAGCTTATCAGGAAGAGGTTGCGGGATGAAGGCATAAGAAATGAAGGACAAAAAGTCGAGAGAAGACAGGAAGGAGAACTGGGAGCAAATTATCGAGATAAAAGTAGCAATGATGGTAAGGGTTTGATGTGGAAATGAGGGTCGCAACTACAGCAATCATAGGTGGAGGACGAGATAAACCACATAAATACAGGTGCATGATAAAATGGGGTGTTCTCTCCATGAGTATACATATAATTTTTTTAGGAAAGGTACTGTCACCGTGGGACTATTATTGCTATCATGCTATTACAAAGTTAGTATCGCACAGAGAAAAAGAATCCAACAAAAGAATGTCAACAAACTATTTATTTTTCTTTCTACTGGTGCACCCAATCCAGTACATACCACCACACCTTTCCCAACACCCTAAGCCACATCTTTCCTCCGTGCAACACCTGCCAATTTCTGTATAAAGTCTCACCATCGCCACAACCATTATTAATCAGCAAGCCAAGACATTCGTCCTCTACCTCTCCTCTCCCTCCACCACCATTATCACCATTAGTTAGGTAGTCAGTCAGATAACGTGTATTTTTTAGCTCTTCTCACCTTCCCTTTACCCCAGCACCACCATTATCCCTCTTAGTTAGTCAGGCAGTCAAATAGTAAGGATTTTCTAACTTTCTCTACCATCGCCACTATAACCCTCTTTCAGCCAGTCAGTCAGTCAGTTTGCATTTTCAAACTTTCCCCACCTTCCCTTCAACTTGACACCATTACCATCCTTTGTCAGCAGTCAGTCAGGCAGCTTGCATTCCCTCGTTTACCCACCTCCCCCCCAATCCAGCACCACCACCATCACCATTAGTTATCCAGTCAGTCAGTCAGTACACATTTTCTAGTTCACTCCATCTTCCCTCCGCCCCAACAACACCATTATCATTCTTAGTTAGCCAGTCAATCAGTCAGTTTGTATTTCCTAGTTTACTTCACCTTCCTTTTTCCCCCTCCCACCACCACCACCATCATGTTAGTCTCAGTCAGTAGGCATTTTCCAGTTCACTCCACCTTCCCTTCACCCTTAGTTAATCAGGCAGTTTCTATTTCCTAGTTTACCGCATCTTCCCTTTACCAGAGCACCATCATCATGTTAGGTAGTCGGTTCGTACGCCTTTCCTAGTTCAGTCTACCTCTCCTACCCTTTACTCTCCCGCCCAGCTGCCATAATAACCGGTCTCAGGTATTGGGTGGAGGGGAATCGAAGACGAGTGGCAGAATGAACGATACTGTCATAAATACGAAAGTTGAGTCACTCGTCCGGGGGCCTGAGAACATTGATTTTTACCCACCACAGCTTACTCCTGCTCCTGCTGCTGCTGCTGTTTTTTCTTCCACTGCCAGCAGGTGAGGGGAACATGGAGAACAAGGGGGTAGAATTAAAAGATGGGGATCAAGAAGAGAGAGGTGGAAAAGGAGGGAGGAGAGGGAGGAGTTCTGAAAAGAGAGAGGTAACCGAAACCGTCTGCTAATAATTACAATGTCTGCTTCAGAGCAATATAGTCAGTTTTCCATATTTTTACCTGTATTGACACTAAACGTGTAAGGGTGGGAAAATATAGGAGAAGGAGGGTGAAGAGGAGATAGAGGTGGCGGTGGTGGTGGTGGTGGATGTGTGGGCGAAAGAGAAGAAAAGTGAAGGGAAGAAATCACAGATGATGACATTAAGATAGAAGCATTTCAAAGGTTTGAATAAAGATTTAAAGCAATACGTGTGTGTAATAATAATAATAATAATAATAATAATAATAATAATAATAATGTGTGTGTGTGTGTGTGTGTGTGTGTGTGTGTGTGTGTGTGTGTGTGTGCGAGAAATACATATAAATATATATAAAAAAATATATATATATATATATATATATATATATATATATATATATATATATATATATATATATATATATATATATATATATATATATATATATATATATAGAGAGAGAGAGAGAGAGAGAGAGAGAGAGAGAGAGAGAGAGAGAGAGAGAGAGAGAGTGTGTTTGTTTCACGTCGTGAAGCAGAATGGTGGAAATGCAAAATTCAACAAGAAACTGACGTGATGAAGGAACTTATCGAGAAAGGACGAAGAGAAACAAAGCACAATCTGTCAGTAGGTATGTTTCACGGAAAATACTAAATTCGAGGTAACAGGTGGTAATGATGATAAGGAGAGACCAATTAATATACTGATTAATATACTGATGGACTGCAATGTCCTTTAATGTTCTTTGATGTAATTGATTAAAATTAAGATATGCATAAATAAATTCCCTAATTTAATAAGTACGCCATTTTAAAACATTACTAACGTAAAAACGTAATGATATGCGAACTTGATAGAGAGAATAAATTATAACCCGAAAAAGGTGTGTGTGTGTGTGTGTGTGTGTGTGTGTGTGTGTGTGTGTGTGTGTGTGTGTGTGTGTGTGTGTGTGTGTGTGTGTCATTCACCCACTGTCTAACCACATGCTTGACTCGTGATCGCTATTCAGTACCCTCCCCCTCCCGTGCTCTCTTTTTAGTTTGAAGGACCGATCTCTGGGCACAGCTGGGACCTTACACACCCAACAACCTCATACCCATTGCTCAAGGGAGGACAGTAATTTCTCCTTTCAGTCGTCTGATCGAGCTCGAACCTCAGCCGGCCGGAGTGACAGACAAAGGTGATTTCCACTAAGCTATGAAGCATGAGAAGTGTGTGTGTGTGTGTAATAGTAATAGAGCTTAACGTGAGGTCAGCCGATCGAACGATTTTCTCAACTTCAAAGCCTCCATCCACCACCACCACCACCACCTCATCCTCTTCCTTCTCCTCCTCCCACCCGGCCTCTCTACACCTTCGTCTGCACTCTCTTTCCCACGCTCTTTCTTACCTGAACCTGCTTGTATACTCCCTCATCGACTCGTTTCTACTTTTTCTTTCTCTTTTTTTTATTACCTGGGAGGAGGAGGAGGAGGAGGAGGAGGAGGGGCATTGTTCATCTCTCGGTCTCCCTTTCCTATCTCCCCCCCTTCCTCCCTTGATGCCACTTACAAACTAATCTCCCTCCGTCTCTCTCTCTCTCTCTCTCTCTCTCTCTCTCTCTCTCTCTCTCTCTCTCTTCTACTTGTCTTCTATTCCACCCCGTCACCTTTCCTTTCCTCTCCTTCCCTCAGTAAGAGTAATGGCCAGTAGGAGACACGGACGAGGAAGTTGTTTGTTTGGTTATTTAATGAGGGAAGAGGGAGAGAGAGAGAAGGTTCATATCAAGTTAACGGTTTCCCAGAAGCTTACACAGGTCGTCTGCCTTCCTCTATATTATCTTGTCGGTCGCTCTTAATAATGTTCTGCTGCCATATATATTTTCACCGTATAAAACAGCAGGTAAGGCTTCCTGTCGACTGGCACCGGTAAACTGTTATCTCACCGCCAGTCCAGCCCAGTCCAGTCCAGCAAAGTTCAGTCCAACACTATTCTTAAAAAAAAAAACTGTGATGAACTATAATAATTAGCTCCGATCCCCCCCAAAAAAGGGTTTCACCAGTCGTGCACTCGGTCATTGTTGATTTCCAAACCACCATTACGACTCGATTTTTTTTCCCTTCATATGAATACTCTTTGCAGAGGATTTAGCGGCTTGGTGTAAGTCTCACCTGCACTTCTGAATTGCCCTTGTTGAGTTCTTTCCTTCTGTGATTCTTCTGTGCACACTGTTTTGTTGCTGTTTTCTTGTTACATGAATACTTTTCTTGCTCTATGTATTGGTTTTAATATTAACTTAAAAACAGTACAATTATTTAATTTTCAGAATCTCCACCTACGTATTCTATCTTTCAATCTGTATCTTCATTTCCAATTTCCTTTCAGGGCGACCTATTTCCATTGTTGTAGATGGTCACTTTTCTTCTCCTAAACCTATCAACAGTGGTGTTCCGGTGGGCTCTGTTCCATCTCCAATTCAATTGTTCATTAATGATCTTACCAAAACAATCTGAAAGGCTATGAATCGTTTGAGTATGATCAGACTATACTGTTTAAAATACAATTTGTTCTTTCGTGTTTTATTAATTATATCGATGCAAATCTGCACGTTTGCGGTTCATGTAAAAAGACTGAAGTTTTTTTTGTAAACACAAACATTCAAATATATCACTGAAAACATAAAGCTGATCTTCACGCAATCACGAACTAACAATGCGCAGGTGCCACATCTACGTTCGTTAGTGGACAGACGGAATGAAACGGACTATAGTGACCTTCATTCGGTGGTGAACCGACGACCTGATGGAGGAAATGACGTCAACTCAGGCTCGGTGGTCGATAAGTCGTTTATCTCGCCTTTGATCGAAGGCAGTTTAGTTTGTCCGCCTCAAAGGGGTCACTACGGCCTCTGTAGCGTCTTGATGTTCAGTATAACTTTATGGTGAGGGAGTAAAATATATATATATATATATATATATATATATATATATATATATATATATATATATATATATATATATATATATATATATATATATATATATATATATATATATATATATATATATATATAAACGTAAGTTAGAGGTCTACATAACCTCTTGATTTCAAAGATGTAATATTCAGATAGTATGTATGGGAAGACTTTTACTGGAATGATTTCTTTCCTCCTCCAGGTATATACATTTCTTTCTTCTCGCGTTGTTGTTTTTTATTCTGCCTTATGTAATAACACTTTGTTCCTCACCTGTGTCGCCTCACTTGCCCTAGAATCTTGCCTGTTTCACCTTACCTGCCCTACTCCACTTACCTTATATCGCCAGCCTCTCACCGCCTCTTATACCTTTTACCTTTCCTCCATCTACCCGGCCCTACCTGCCTCAAGCCACTTACCTAACCACACCTGTTTCATCCTACCTGTCTTATGCATCTCCCCTACATCAGCCAGCCTGCTTAATCTCACCTGAGTCGCCCACCTGCCTCTCCACACCTGCCTCACCACACACACCTGCCTCACCACACATCTGCCTCACCACACACCTGCCTCACCACACACCTGCCTCACCACACACACCTACCTCACCACACACACTTACCTCACCACACACACCTGCCTCACCACACACACCTGCCTCATCACACACCTGCGTCACCACACACGCCTGACTCACCACACACACCTGCCTTACCACACACCTGCCTCACCACACACCTGCCTCCTCATACTTGCCACACACCTGCCTCGCCAGACCTGCCTCCCTATACCTGCCACACACCTGCCAAACCTGCCTCTCCATACCTGGCACACACCTGCCTCCCCGTACCTGCCACACACCTGCCACACATCTACCTCGCCACACCTGCCACACACCTGCCACGTGGCTGACGCTGCTCGCGGGGCTTTTCGTTAAGCCTGATATTGCACGAACTTTTTTTTAGGGTACGAAATAAATGTGCTAAAGACAAATATTTACGAGGAAATTATGAGGCAGCGTCCCGAGTGGAAAAACTAATTAACTCCCTCATTAACCATAATTAGAGTAATGATGACGAGGCTGTTGTTAATATACTTTCGAAATTAAATTTTCCTTCTCATGTATATTATGCTAATATATATATATATATATATATATATATATATATATATATATATATATATATATATATATATATATATATATATATATATATATATATATATATATATATATATGTCTGTATGTATGTATGTATGTATGCGCGCGCGCGCGCACACACACACACACACACACACACACACTTTTTCATCACTTCCGGAGTCGTAATTCATCGTCTACTCCCCAGTAAATTACACGAGGCCGCAACAATGTAAAATGCTGTTTTTATGGACAAGAAGCGTATCCAGCCGTGTATATATATTTTTATTATATCGTCTAAAAAAGTAACCCTGCCGCTGGTGCTGTTCTGCGTGCGACTCTTAAACATCCAAACTAAGTAAGAGACCATTTAATGACCTATAAAAGTGATTAGAGTTGGACTCCCTGAGCTGTTTTTTCCTCTAAATAGTAAAGGAGACAGGCTAAGGCTGAACAAAAACAAATGAGAAAAAATCCCGCAACACGCTACTACTCAGATTCAGCAAACGAAAAAATAACAAGGAAAAAAAAAAAAAGCTGTGATGGAAGCTGGAAGTTGTCACCAAGAAAAGTTAGGAAGCAGTTTGTCAAGAGTTTCGCGCACTGCTTTAACGCGAAACCTTCTCCGTGTTTTATGAGGTCAGCGGCTATGAAGAAAAGTTACCTTTACACAATGCTGCGAACACCTTTCAGTCTTGCTCTTAAGGCGTTAATGTTTCTATGATTCTATCAATCAATCAATCAATGGGGGCATACACCGGGGAGGCGTCGCCTCGCCCACTGTACGACGCGAAGACCGGGGATCCCTCCGGGTAAATTCCCATGCAGGACCCTTCCTGAGTACCTCCTGGCAGGATCTAACTAACGACTTGCTCAAGCCACGAACTCTGTGGGCGTCTCCTTGACCTCCTACACTCAGGATTGTTTCTTACAGAGACAACCCGATGAGCAGGGTCGGCTAGCTACCATCATACCGTTATATAATCGACAATTTTCAGGCTTACTCCTCCTAACTGAGTTCAGTCTGCTCCTCTTGTAAATTTCCTTCGCTTATACTATAAAAGAAAAGTGTGGTTGGTCACTCTCCTATTCTATCAGAATCACATATTGTCTGTGGTCTTCCCATTATATAGTTAAGAAGTCATTTTCAAGATGTCGCACTATTTCATCCCTATTCCTGTGCGTAAAGAATTAGGGTGATACGAATGCATGTTTCTTGTACTCCCTATCTACGTAATACCTTCTTCCCCTTTTCCTCCCTCCCCCTCTTCCCGTTTGGTAACTAGTGATAAATTTTACAGGAAAGGAGGCAGCTCAAGGGAAAACAACAACAAAAAGAGGAAAGAAAGAACCCGTGAAGGAGAGGTTTGACTTTTTGTAAGCTGTGTATGACTGGTTAGGTTATATAGTCTAGGCCCTCCGTGATGATTGTTGCTCTCTCTCTCTCTCTCTCTCTCTCTCTCTCTCTCTCTCTCTCTCTCTCTCTCTCTCTCTCTCTCTCTCTCTCTCTCTCTCTCTCTCTCTCTCTCTCTCTCTCTCTCTCTCTCTCTCTCTCTCTCTCTCTCTCTCTCTCTGTTGATGAAGTTTAAAAAATATTTATCAACATATAATAATAATAATAATAATAATAATAATAATAATAATAATAATAATGATAATAATAATAACAATAATAATAGCGCCAACAACGACACTAATTACACTAATGAAATAATCGCCTCGCCGTCGTGCGTGGGCCCTGCAGCATACAGTAAAAAAAAAAGGGATACACTACTACGGTATACTGCTGCACATGACCCCTTTCTCTCTCTCTCTCTCTCTCTCTCTCTCTCTCTCTCTCTCTCTCTCTCTCTCTCTCTCTCTCTCTCTCTCTCTCTCTCTCTCTCTCTCTCTCTCTCTCTCTTCTTTAACATTCAGCCGCCAGTTTGACTTCTTGTTATTCTAGACAAGTGCTCCCTTCCCCCCTCTCCCTTCCTTCCTCTTCTCCTCGCCTCAACTTGCCTACTCCTTGTCCCCTTCCACACACCGGCCCCTTTCCCCTCTGCCTCTCCCCTTCTTCCCTCCCCCTTCAGAACAGGTGACCACTGCCCGAGTAACGGTGGATTGAAAAATAAGGTGCGTCAGGACGATTTCTGATACAGTTGAGTTTTTTTTTTTAATGGTAAGACAGATCAAGGTCAGCACAACACACACACACACACACACACACACACATACACACACGCGCGCGCAGAAAAGCAAACGGTCGCAACTTGCTGTGCATTTCCCATAAAAAGAAACGCACCTGCTGAAGACGATGATTATCAAATTTGTGTGACGATAGTGATGGAGTGATTGTGTTTGTTTGTTTGTTTGTATCTCGGTGCGTGAGCGTGTATTTTTGTGTCTTTATGTCTGTTTCTTTCCTCTGTGTTTAGAAGTGTGTGTCTGTTTCCTTGTCTGTTTCTCACTTTTTTTTACGTCTACGCCTATAGCGCCGGTAGGCTTGCTTGAGGGGCCTGGATGGTGTTCGGCCTCAGCCCGTCATGGCGCAGGCAAGTGTTTATGGTGGCGCCATCATGCATTTCTTTGTGCGTCTGTGTCGTTATGTTTATCTGTTTATCTCATACTTCTCTTTCCTTATCTGTTTGTCCTCTTCCCTCTCTCTCTCTCTCTCTCTCTCTCTCTCTCTCTCTCTCTCTCTCTCTCTCTCTCTCTCTCTCTCTCTCTCTCTCTCTCTCTCTCTCTCTCAACCATTACCCTTCCACATTCCACCACTCCCCTTTCACCCATCTTCTATCTCCCCCCCTCTCCTCCCTTCCCAGCCCACGCACCTCCATTCACAACTCTCCGCAGTAATGGGCAACACACGTACTTACATATTCCTCTACACTTACAGTCCAATCGGCTTTCTCAGGCATGTTCTCTTTGCTTATCGGGTTTGTCAGACACGCACGTCATGCATTAGTATCTTTTTTATCAGTGCTGTAAACCTCCTCTTCCTCCTCCTCCGCCGTCCCTTCTTCCTCAGCTGCATACTCAAAGCGTCCATTGTCTAATAGAACTTGACTTGTAAGATGTGTGAAGCTTGTTAAGAAGGGAATATTTTTTTTTATATAAACTCTATCAACGCAACATCTACCTCCCTCCCTCTCCATCTTCCCCCCTTCTCCTCCTCCTCTTCCATTTGGTTTGAAGTTAATGTTCTCAATGTAAAGAAGATTTGTCTGTTGTAAGTCGTGTATGATATGCTTTGTAGGTCCTTGGTCTGTTTGCTGTTTTCGTTTTTTTACTTTACGTCAGATTTGTACCGTTATTAATATACAAGCCGCTCTATGTACCTCTTTGACTACTTTTTAACTATTTTGTGTGTATTTTACTTTCGTTCCCGTTAACTTATTTCTTGTAACTCCATTTCTATTACAACAGTGCAATACAGATAACCTCCTCCTTTTTCATGTCTTTTTTACACTTAATATTCAACATTACACTTAATATTCAACAGTCACCTAATACCCCGTCCTCTTCCTCTTCTTGCCTGCACTATTTTTTCTTTACTTCTAATTCTCAACAACAACCGCCCATTACATCATCTTGCTTCAGTGTGCCTTTCCTTCCCACTCTTTCAATCCTCTACAATTATTCTGCTTCCACTACACTGACTACAATCACTCGCTACATCCTCCTCCTCCTCCTCTGTATTCCCCAGTAGGTAATTTTTTCCCTTCCCACGTTTTTTCCTTTTACTCTCTACGGGCAACAGATTGTTGACTGACGCACGGTAAAGTTCCGTGTATTCCTTCATATCTATTGTTTCCACGCCGCTCCAATTTCAGAAACATATACAGCCACTTCCTGCGATAGACCGCTCAAAACAATACCTCCTCTCTATTTTTATTGTCTATGTGTGTGTGTGTGTGTGTGTGTGTGTGTGTGTGTGTGTGTGTGTGTGTGTTTCTCTTTTTCCGTTCCCTCTCTCCTCATCCTCTTGACGTAAATTTTCTCCTGTTCCTTCAACGCCACACACACAAACCTTCCATTACCACGACCCAATAATACCTCGCTTTCTATATCATTTTCATGCCGTCAATTTTTCTTTCTCCGTCACGTTTTGGTCTCTCTCTCTCTCTCTCTCTCTCTCTCTCTCTCTCTCTCTCTCTCTCTCTCTCTCTCTCTCTCTCTCTCTCTCTCTCTCTCTCTCTCTCTCTCTCTCTCTCTCTCTCTCTCTCTCTCTCTCTCTCTCTCTCTCTCTCTCATGATTCCCTCCGCCATCACCACCACTTAAAGTCCCGCCATCTTCAGTCCGTCTGCCTCGAGTTTTTTTCATTTTCGCGGCATATTTAAGCCGACTCTAAAACTACTGCCTCCCACCAGCGTCATCACCACAACTGTTACCAAAACCCACCTACCGTCCACCTCCCGCTCCCCTCCTCCTCCTCCCTCTATATATTTTCCCGCCCACAGACTTTATTCTCTTTACAACAGGCCAACATTTTCCCATTTATTCCTTCAGATTTATTACCTCCGCGTAGCAATGGACACAGGTAGGAATCAACCGACTCTCACGCCCACCACCACCACTACCACCACCACCACTACTACCACTACTACTACTGCTACTACCACTACTACTACTACCACTATTACTACCACTACTACTACTACTACTAACTACTACAAAAAATAATATAATAATAACACAATATCTCTTCCTTCAACATCTGCTCTTCCTCATTCTTTTAGTATATATATATTTTTTTCTTACTACACTTAATTACAATAACCTACTATTATCCATTACCTTTCTTTTCCATTCTCTCTCTTTTTCTCAACACTAAACACACAAAACAAACTCACAAACCAGTCAACAAACCGAACGGGCGTCATCTGAGGAACTAACTGTACATGAACGGATTTCTCTTTTTTTTTTAACCTCATTCCTCTTTTTTTTTTCGTTAACTGGGGAAGCCAACCAACCAACCAACAAACAGACAAACAGACAGACAGACAGACAAACCGGGCCACCATAAACTCCTTTGAAATTACACTCAATCCCGTTTCTTTACCTCGCAAGGACCATTTTTATTTTTTTTTTCCCTCATTTTTCCTCTTTCCTTTCAGGTTCCTCCAGCTGCATGGTCTCAAACTGCAACTCACGGTCAAAAATGAGAAAAGAGAAATGACGGACGGAGAGAAGAGAGAGAGAGAGAGGGAAAGAGGAGAGAGTGGAAGGGGGAAGGATTGTAGAAAATAGTAACGTATAAATAAAAATATGAAGCAAAAAAATTAGATGCTTAGTTCTGGCAAAGCAGCAACAAGCAATACTTCATAACAGCGAACACATGCCATATGGAAGACGGGAAGGGAGGAGAAGGGGAGGAGAGGGAAGAAGAGGTAAGGGAAGGGAAGGGAAATGAAGGGTAGGGGTGGGAATGCAAAAGAATGGGAGGAGATGTTAAAGAAGGAGAGAAGGAAGGGAAGGGAGGAGAAAGGAATGGGAGGGAAGAAAAGGGAGGTGAAGTGAAGGGAAGGAGGGGGAAGGAAAGGAAAGGAAGAGAAAGGAAGGGAAAGGAAGAATAGGGACATAAGGAAAGGAGACGAAAGGGAAGGGTACGAAAAAGAAGTTACAAGAATTGAAAATAATGAGGTAGGAAGTGAATAGCACTGAAAATGAAATGAAATGAAGAGAAGGAAAAAGCAGAGAAGGAAAGGAGAAGTCAGGTACGGGAAGAGAAGAAAAAGAAGGAAAAGAAAAGGCAGGGAAGAAATGGAAAGCACAAGGAACAGAAGGGAAGGGAAGAGAACAGAGGGGCAGAGGAGAAAGATGTGCCTCAGCTGTACCCTGTTTCAGTTCTTGGCCGATTCGTATTCATTTATTCATTTGATTGATCAGATAGTTATTTAATTTGTCTATGTTAATTGACTTATGTGTACATGGCTTTGAGCTTGAGGAAACGGTGGCTGGAATAATTTGGATTTACTTATTTATTTGGAGAGAGAGAGAGAGAGAGAGAGAGAGAGAGAGAGACTGACTACGCATTTCCGCCATAAGGATTTTTTTTAGATGGCAGGTTTGACAAGAGCTTCCCCCTTCCCCCCTCTCTCCTTTTTCCATCCCTCCTCCACCTCCTCCTCCTCTTCTAACTTCTTCCCTCCCTTCCTGGCGTGCCGTACAATGACCCTTACCTCCCCCGGCCCCAAGGCTCTTTTTACCCCGCCGCCGCCGCCGCCACCAAGGCCACTGTGTTTGTCTGTCTGCCTGGAGGTGAAGGGAAGCTATAAAATATTTAATTGCGTCCATTCTTTTCTTCCCTATTCTTACTTAGTCATTTCGAAACGTTTTTTTTTTCTTCTCTCTCTCTCCTTTCCGTTTCCTTCTTTGTCCGCGTCTTTTGTTTCTGTTGCGGTCTGTGTGTTTCGGGATAGATAAAGAAATTTCTGTCTATCCGTTTTATATCAACCCGTGTTTGTCTTTTGTTAGGTGAAAGGTGAACAAATAAAAACCTCTCTCTCTCTCTCTCTCTCTCTCTCTCTCTCTCTCTCTCTCTCTCTCTCTCTCTCTCTCTCTCTCTCTCTCTCTCTCTCTCTCTCTCTCTCTCTCTTACAGCCTAAATCCCTCACAACGCTACTGTTTATCAATTACCACCACGACCTCCACACACACACACACACACACACACACACTTCAGGCCCCCATCCTCGCCTTGCCGTACGCCGCGCCGAGTCAAAAGCTGAGATAAAGCGTCCCTCCAGCAGCTCGGAGCGTTAAAAATTATACATCCTCCACGTAATGAGCTCTTATGAAAGGCGCCTGACAACGCTGGAGCCGTGCAGACGCGTCGTGCTTCCTCCTCGCATGGTTTCGAGAGAGAAAAAATATGTTTCCTCTATATACAAAAGAATGAAGAAGGGTGGGGGGTGGAGGTTGATGAGGTAATTTGTTTGCATTCCTGAGCACGATTTTATGTATGTCTGGATGTAGATGTTCATAGAAAGACAGTAAAAAATGTTTCCTCAATATACCAAAGGATGAAGAAATGGGGATAATGAGATGAAGTGACTTGTATTTCTGAGCACCTGAGTTTATGTATTATAATTTTGGACTACCCAAAAGTATACCTCGATACAAATGTTCAGAGAAAGAGAAAAAAAAACATGTTTCCTCTTAATACAAAAGGAAGAAGAAGAGGGCTGGAAAGGATGAGGTAATTTGTCTTGCATTCTCGAACAAATGAGATAATGTCTTCTGATGATGGGCTTTAGAATTTGTCCCCTCAAAGCGTACCTGGATGTAGTTGTTCAAAGAGGGAAAAAATATGTTTCTTCTAGATATAAAAGAAGGAAAAAGGGGAATGGAGAGGATGAGGGAATTGTCTTGCATTCTCGAGCTCTTGACTCTATGTATTCTAATGTTGAGGTTATCATTCTCAAAGCATACTTGGGTGCAGATGTTTACAGAAAGGAAAGAGAATGTCTCCTCCATTTACAAAAGGAGGAAGAGGGAGGAGAGGGAGAGAATGAGGTTATTTATCCACCATTCCCGAACACCTGAGCTTATGTAAATCAATGTTGACCTTTATATCTGGTCCCCTGAAAGAGTACCTAGATAGAGAAGAAGGAGCATAGTTAAGGAATTCACTTTTTATGTACTCGGCAGTGGATGTTATTAAGTCGTCGCAGCGATGTGTATCTATATAATAATGGGGGCAAAAAACAATATCACTTTATCAGCCTCGTTACTAGATAAAAAAAAAGTAATAGATGTAATTGGAATGGTAGTGGCAGTGGCATAAAAGTAGTCGTAGTGCAGCAGGGCATTAGTAGTAGCTGTAGTAGTGGTAGTAGTAGTAATAGTAGTAGCAGTAGTCATAGTAGGGTAGTAAAAGTAGTAGTAGTAGTAGTAGTAGTAGTAGTAGTAGTAGCAGTAGTAGTTGAAGTAGTAGTAGTAGTAGTAGTAGTAGTAGTAGTAGTAGTAATGGTAGAAGTAGTTGTATTGTTAGTAAAAAAAAAGTAACAGCAATAGTAGTAGTAGCGGCAGTGGCAGCATAGACGGAGAAAATATAAGAATACAACATGACAGAAGTACAAAATGACAAGGACGAAATAATATTAAAGGGAAAGAAAAAGAGGTTTGCAAAGTACTCCAGGCACTTCCCACCAACAACCGCCAGGAAGCATACAGCAACACACAGGCTTCCCGCTCACCTGGATCGCCAGTACTCAGGTGACGCAAGCCCACAGGTATCAATCAGCTGGTTTTGGGTTTTAGAGACTGACTGGCTGAAAGGTCTATATGTCTGTACTCTCTCTCTCTCTCTCTCTCTCTCTCTCTCTCTCTCTCTCTCTCTCTCTCTCTCTCTCTCTCTCTCTCTCTCTCTCTCTCTCTCTCTCTCTCTCTCTCTCTCAGCTTCGTTTTCACCGTTACCGCTATTGTCACTATTATCGACTTTAAACACCTCTACCTGACGTCACGTGATGGTTTCTCGCGTTGATAAAGAAAAAGAAGATGATGATGAAGAAGAAAAATAATAAGAAGAAGAAGAAGAAGAAGAAGAAGAAGAAGCAATACAAATGAGATAAACCCTAAATTCTAAACCTTGTCGCAGGTCACACGCAGTAAGTACACACACACACACACACACACACACACACACACACACACACACGCACACACATTAACACTAAGACAATAAAAGGTGAAAGAATAACGGAGATGGGAAGCAGGCAAGATGGGCAGACACCTCAGGGCACACCACAACACTAAAGAACAAGAGAAACTGCGCTTAAAAGAAAAAAAATTACTTAAGTGTTCCGCCCTTCCCTTCCCTTACCATCCTCTCCCTTCCACCTCACTCCTCCTCCTTTTTAACTTCTATTACCAACTTCCCTCCCATACCTCCTCTCTCCCCTCCCTTCCTCTCAGTCTTAACCTCCCTCCCTTCCCGCTGTCTTCTCTCCACCTCATTCACCCTCCCATTCTCTTTGACAATTTCCCATTTCCTTTCCTCTTTTATTTCCCTTTCCTTTTTTTTTATTATCGCCCACATCCGGGTTAGTTAGGAAGGCGATAATGTTTCCGTTGTTCGATGGTATGATAGTCTGTTTTTTCAGCCTATCTGTCTGTCTGATAGTCACCAAATAGTACACACCTCCTTCCTCCATCCCTATCCCTTCCTCCACTCTACCCACCTCGATTGCCTCCCCTCCCCCTATTCTTCTCTCCAATTACCTCCCACGTGTTTCTCTCTCCTCTCCTTTTTTTGCCCTTTCTTCCTCATACTAAATCTTACTCTCCCCTCGACTATCCACTTCCTCCATCCTTATTCCCCCACTTTTCTTCACTGCCATCCTTTCCCTTCCTATTTTCCTCTCTTTTCCTCTCTTCCATGTGCCTGTCTCCTCTTCACCTCATATATCCTGTTTCCTTTTCCTTTCTTCCCATCTCATCTCATCTCCCTTTTCTTCCTTCGTACCCTTTCTCACTTCCTCCCCTCTCCCTTTCTTCCCTTTTCTCCTCTCCTTTCCCTATATACTTAACCCTTTCTACCTTCTTCTACCTCTTCTCTTTTCTTCGACTCTCCCCTTCCTCTCTCCCTCCCTCCTTCTCTTCCCTCCATTATCCATTCCTTCTCCTTTCCTCTCTTCCAGTTGTTTGTCTCCACTTCATTTATCCTATTTCCTTCTCCTCTTCCTTCCCATCTCATCTCCCTTTTCTTCCTTCCTACCCTTTTTCCCCTCCTCCCTTCTTTCCTTCCCGTCCTCTCCTCTTCCTATACTTCATTCACTCTTTCTTCCTCCCTACCATTTCCCCGCTCCTCCCCTCTCCCTTTCTTCCCTTCCTTATTCCTCTCCTCGCCCTATATGCTTCACTCTTTCTTCCTCCCTGCCACCCCCCCACCCCCCTACCTCTACCTTTCTCTCCTCCCTACAAAAGCCTCCCTTAATTTATCTCTCATCAGTACTCCATTTCCTCCCTCCTTAGCTAATATCATCCCTTCTTAATTTTCACATTTTCACATCTATTCTTTCTTTTCTGTGTTCTTCCCTTTCCTGTATTTCCTTCTCTCCCTTAAGCAGTTTTCACTTTCTTTTCTCCCTTTTCCATTCTGCTCTTCGCTCACCCTGTCACCCTTCCTCTTCTTTCCTCCCACTCTTTGACCTCTCTTTCGGCCACCTCTTTGGATTCTTTTTATGAGCAGCGAGTAGCGGGCTTTTTTTTATTTATTTATTATTGTTTACTTTTTTGTGTGCCCTTGAGCTGTCTCCTTTGTTGTAAAAAAAAAAAAAATCCTCTTATCCCTTTCCGTGTTATCCTCTCTCCTCTCTTCTACACCCCTCCCCGTTCTTTCTCTCTCTTTTCCTATTCTTTTTCTCTCCGATGTCTCTCATTCAACTTGCTTCTTTACCCTCTACCTCGCCCCTCTATCTTCCTCCTCCCCTTCTCTTTAACTCTCATCCTTCCTACTTTCCTTTCTCCATTCCTCCCTCCTCTACTCTCTCCCATTCCACACACTTACCCTCTGCCTTTCCCTTCTTTTTCTTCTCTCCACTCCTCACTCATCTTCATATTCTTCCATTCCTTTCCTCTTGTCTTTCCCTACTTTCCCCTGTCTCCATTTCTACCCATTCATATTTTCCTTTCTCCTTTTTTTATTCATTTATTCCCCTTCTACTCTATTTTTCGATCTTTTTCTCTTTCCTCCCTTCATTCCTTCCTTCCTGCCATTGTCTTTCTCCCTTCCCCCCCCTTTTCTTTCCACCCCCTCCCTTCCCTCCCACCATTATCAATCACCCTTTTCTCTCCATCTGTCTTTCTTTCCCTCCTTGATTCGGTTCTTTCCTCCCCTTCTCCTTTTCCCGCTTTCCTCTTTTCTGCTGCACCTGTCTCTCTCTTTTCCCCCCTCGTCCTTCCCTTCTTCCCTTCCCCTCTCCTTTCCCCGCTATCGTCTTCTTTACATGTCTCTCTCTCTCTGCCCCCCCCCCCCCTCCTCTTCTGTCCGTTTTTTTCCTTGCCGTCTCCTTGCCTTACTCTCCTCTTCATCACATCTTCATCTTTTTTTTCCTCCCCCTCTTCCTTTCCTTTTCCCACTCTTCTCTTCTTTCCTTACCCTCTCCTTTCCCCACTCTTCTCTTTTCCTCTCTTCTCTTCTTTCCTTACCCTCTCCTTTCCCCACTCCCCACTGCACCTCTATCTTTTTTTCCTCCCCCTCTTCCTTTCCTTCCCTTCCTCTTTCTCCTTTTCTCTCCCTTTCCTCCCTATCTTCCTTCCATTTTTGCCTTCGCTTCCGCCAATCATAGGTGTGAACGGACCCGGTAACCTGCAATCATTCGCCTCTCGCGGCGCTCCTGAAGGGGAAAAAAAGTTACATGAACATTCTTATCGACTCGCATCTTGTGTATGTGTGTACGCCAAGTTATGCTGAACGCCATATGGAAAGGGAGTGGATGATGGTGGCTGGCGGTGTGAACTGAGAGAAAAATATGGGTTGATGGCGAAATGGTTGTTGATGGTTGATACAGTTATGGTTCGGTGCCGCTCTCTTCCTCTTCATATTCTCAGTTCCTCTTCCCATTTCTATCCTTTACTTTTTCCTCTCCCCTCTTCTCCGTGAACTCCAGCCGATGGAAAAATGGTCGTTAGTGGTTTATATAATTATGCTTCTCTCTCTCTCTCTCTCTCTCTCTCTCTCTCTCTCTCTCTCTCTCTCTCTCTCTCTCTCTCTCTCTCTCTCTCTCTCTGCCATTTTACCTTCTCAGTTCAGCTTCTATCCTTTCCCTTCTCCTATTCCTCCGTGAACTTCAGACAATGAAAAAATGGTCGTTAGTGGTTTATATAATTATGCTTCTCTCTCTCTCTCTCTCTCTCTCTCTCTCTCTCTCTCTCTCTCTCTCTCTCTCTCTCTCTCTCTCTCTCTCTCTCTCTCTCTCTCTCTCTCTCTCTCTCTCTTCTATTTTACCTTCTCAGTTCAGTTTCTATCCTATTCCTTCTTTTACTCCGTGCACTCTAGAAGAAGGCAAAATGGTCACCAGTGGTTTATATAATTATGCTTCTGTCTCCTTTTCTCGCTTCCACTTTACCTTCTCAGTTCCTCCTCCCGAGTCTGTCCTTCCCTTCTCCTCCTCCTCCTCCGTGCACTCTAGACGTTGGAGAAAAGGCCATTAACGGTTTATATCATTATGCTCCGCTCTCTCCTTTTCTCTCTCTTTACCTTCTCCGTTCCTGTTCCAGTTTCTATCCTACCTCCTTTTCTCTTCCTCCACACACCCCAGACGCAGTCTCCCCCACATCCAGCCTCTCCAGCCAACCCTTCCATTGTTACCTCGTGCATTAGCCGCAGCAGGAGGCGGGAAGCGAATACCTAAGCAAGAGGAAGAACCGTACACGTAAAACATATTCACTGTCTCCGCGATAAAGTGACTTCCTGCGCCTGGGGTTTGTGTCCTTTGAGGGGAAAAAAAAAAGACTTCTTGCGACTCCACACAACCGACTCAGTAATGCTAACACAAAGGAAAACAAACACAGCTGATTTAACGAACAGGTATATGACATGAAAAGGCGCTTGAGAGAGAGAGAGAGAGAGAGAGAGAGAGAGAGAGAGAGAGAGAGAGAGAGAGAGAGAGAGAGAGAGAGAGAAATATGTCTCCTGCGTTCTTCAGTAAGTGGGTTTCCCCTCATGAAGGACTGTTACTCTCCTCATGTGGTGTGAAGGGTCATGAGGGAGAGGTCCTAGACGGGAAGGATGTAGGATGCGACTCCCGGAGGCCACACGGATGTGGGAGGACACTGAGTTGAGGGGAGGAAGAGGAGGAGGAGGAGAAAGGGAAAGGAAGGGGACAGGGAAGATAGGTAGGTAGGCAGGCCAAGCTAGGGAGAGGGAAGGAGGAAGGAGAAGAGGCTGAGCAGGGAGAAGGGAGAGGGAGGGATGAAGGAGAGAGGGTGGGAGGAAGGAAAGGGAGAGAGAGGAGGAGGGGGTAAGGGACATCTCAAACACTTGTTGCTTGCTCTCGTCTTCCCCCTCCCCCCCTCTTACCACACCACCTTTCACTTCTCTCCTCGCCTCCTCCTCCTTCCTCTCCTCACCTCCTCCTCCTCCTTCCTCTCTCCCTGCCGGCTTGTCCGTGTCCCTCATCCGGTTTCCCTTTCCACCTCGCTTCCTTCTTTCTTTCGCTGCGCAGAGCTTCCACTTCCCTGCCATTGCTTTCTTTTTTGAGAGAGAGAGAGAGAGAGAGAGAGAGAGAGAGAGAGAGAGAGAGAGAGAGAGAGATTTACGTAAAGACATTCGTAACCATCTCATTGTTGACAAGCATCCAACCAGCATCACCGAGACACCAAACCAGTGTAACATCTCCCAACTATCCTCTTCTTACACCTGTATATTTTATTTCATCCTCCTCCTGCTGTTGTTTGTTCTTCCTTTGTGTTCCTTTGTGTTCCTTCCCCTCCTTCCTTTCCCTCCCCTTTCCTCACTCTCCTCTTCTCTACATCTGTTTCTACTTTTCCCATTCCCTTTTCTTCTTTCCTTATCCTTCCCCTTTCCCCACTCGCCTACTTCACTTCTTCCTCCCTTCCTTCCCTCCTTGCATACCCTACACACACTAACTCCACATCCGAGGGAATCGAAGTTTGCCAATTAATATTTAAATGCTTAACCTACACCCCCCCCCCTTCCCTTCATCCCTTTCCCCCTTAAAAAAAAGAGTATGTATTCATATTATTAATTCGTGATAAAGTGGTTAAAATAATTGCCTGTGTTTAGTGAGGGTGAAGAGGCGCGTCGCAGAATTCATAATAAAAACACGCATTCTACGTACAGGTGATGGTGGTGATGGTGGTGGTGGTGGTAGGCAGGTGGTGGCGTGCACGTAGTGGTGATGTGCAGGTGGTGGTGGTGGCGGGCAGGTGACCTCATGCAAATAACGTAGCGGGACAGGTAAACATTGAAATACCTCCATTTACCTGTGGATCTGAAAAAAAAACATAAAAATCCTAGTAATTTAATGCTTATATAGAAAACAGCGCATTATTATAAACGGGAGAATATCAAAAACACCTTTAATCATCGGATCTCTGTAAAGAAAAAGATGAAAAACAAAACAAAATAACGAAAGGAAGCTTCGGATGATTTAGCTTAAACACCACATTAGGGGGGAAAAATGAATACCTCCAGATATTTTTGGCCCAATAAAAAAATTGTATGAAGCATTTGACAATTTAATCCTTATACACTAATACACTGCATTATTCTTATTGGTTTAATGAACACACACACACACACACACACACACACACACACACACACACACACACACACGCACACACACATAATACACACACACACACACACACACACAGATGGCCGGCAGCTGAAAGATAAAGCAACGTGAACTTGAACACAAACATCCTCAGGAGTGCCTCAGGTGTAACCCATAGCCGAGATAGTGTCAGGTGTGTATACAGGTAACCCTCTCTTTCCCCCCCTCCCTCTTTCCCATCCCTCTCCCTTACCCCGCATAACAATCAGACCCGGTGGACAAACAAATACAGTGCTCTCTCTCTCTCTCTCTCTCTCTCTCTCTCTCTCTCTCTCTCTCTCTCTCTCTCTCTCTCTCTCTCTCTCTCTCTCTCTCTCTCTCCTGGGTCTCCGGCGCGTTAATAAAATCAATAATCGTTCCGTCATATCAGAGGCGCCACTTGACTGGTGGAAGCTAATCCGCCACTCACAGTCTGTCACGCCCACCTCCACCTCCACCACCACCGCTGCCACGCCCACCACCTCCACCATCACCTCCACCCCCACCACCACCATCGCCGCTTCCACCACCACCACTGCCAAGCCCACCACCCCCTCCACCACCTACACCACGCCCACCTCCCCCATAACCACCACCGCCGCCGCCACGCCCACCACGGTTCCCATACACATTCTGCTTTCCAAAAATTACGGTCACCGCTTTCCGCACTTCTCAACACCACTTCGTCACCTAAATAACGAACAGAAACACACACACACACACACACACACACACACACACACACACACACACACACACACACACACAACAAGCTATATATGTCTGTCCCATGAATATCACTTTCTCTATTTTTTTTGTAGCTTCTATATTGGTATCCGGATGCATCGGGGTAAAGTATTTAGGCTGCGTTAGTTAAAAATAGGTTAAATATCCGGCAACAACTGAGAATGCTATTTTGCGTTTGTCTGTCTGTCTGGCTTTGTCCTTTATTTTTCTCCCATATTAGCCATAACTGGTATCAATTAGGTGTAGTCTGTCACACCGTTCTTTTAAAACTCACGCTGGAATTGTCAAAAAAGGAGAAAAGTCGGGTAGGATACAACTTTAGACTGATACCTTAATGTCGCGTCCATCTTTCCTATGTATGTCTACTTACCTCCTTTTATTAGTTTTGTCTAAAATACGCGCGTATGCTGCGAAAAAAAAAATGCAGCACTTGCTTATGTATCTTCATGTTGCATCTGTCTGTCTGTCTGTCTGTCCCATGCAGGTCTTTACCTAACCAATAATCGCTGTTGCTGAAGGACGTAATGGCATAGTTAGGAATACCGAGCTGCAAACCTTCCGTGTCCATCGTGTCTCTGTCTGCGTGCTCTCTTATGCATGCCTTCTATACTTGACGACTTCCTCGGAACTTAGAGGAAGCACGATGTTTTATGATCATAGATACCACAATGTTACTGGCGCTGCGTTCACCTGTCTTCTGCATAGCTTTCTTTAACTCCCGAGTCGGTATTGACAGGGATCGTAATGGTGTAGTCTGCATGCATGCCATACTGCCAACCACTCTTGTTACTCCGCCTGTCCAATGCAGGTCTTTTAACAACTCCCGTATATCGCTGCTGCCGGGCTCGTAATGGGACAGACAGACAGCTGGCCATACCCAAGACCTTGGCCATATCGTCCTGTAACCGGCTCGTGTCTGCACCTCGTAAGAATGATGAACCCACAAGCTTGGTATGAATAACTAGGACCTTAGAGTGATTGCCCTTCAGCATATCTATTCCCCTCACTTTTTTTTGCATCCTTATTTATTCATTATAATTGTTGTTGTTATTATTAATGTTATTTTTATTATTATTATTATTATTATTATTATTATTATTATTATTATTATTATTATTATTATTATTGTTATCGCTATAATTACTACTGCCTCTACTATTACTACAACTAATAATCATTATACTACTACTACTACTACTACTACTACTACCATTACTACTACCACTACTATTACTATTATTAGTCTACTACTACTACTACTACTACTACTGCTACTACTACTACTACTACTACTACCCATCCTCCCAGTTCCTCCTCTTTACCCTTCTCCGTTCAACTTCATCTCTCTCTTCTTTCCCAGTTCGTTTTCCTCTCTTTTCCTTTTTCCGTTCCTCTTTTTTCTATTATTCCCTAACCCTCCCTCTTCTCTATTCTCTTCCCCGTTTCTCTTGCCCTACTTTCCTCCTCTTCCTCCTCTCTCTGTTCCCTCACAATTATTCTCTTCCTCTACCTTTCTCTTCCTCTTCATGTTCCTCCGTGTATTTTTTTTTCAGAGGCACGCAATTAAACCAAATTCCGTCCTCGCAGCATAAACCTTTCATTGTTGCGCCTCCTTGTAATAAAACCTGCGGGCGGCGGGAAGCAAATACCTGAAGAGGAAAAATCGCGCACCTAAAGCACTTTCGTGTCAACAGAGACGGACGAGGAGGAGAAAGGAGGAGGGAGGAGAGAGTTGGAGAGAGGAGGATATGAAGGGCATGGAGGAGGAGGAGGAGGGAGGAAAGAGGGGGGAGAGGAGAAAAGAGAGAGGGCAAAGGAGCATGGGGAAAGAGAGGAAGAGACGGAGAGGGGAGGGAGAGAGGTGAGAAGAATTATAGCTAGGGTAAAGAGGAGGAAAGAGGGAAAAGAGAGAGGGCAAATAAAATATGAAGGGAGGTAGGAGAGATATGAAGTGAGAGGAGAGGAGGAAAAAATTGAGAGCAGGAGAGAGGATCAGAGAGGGGATGAAGACAGAAGGGAGGGAGAGGAAGCAGGGGGGTAAGGGGATTTCGTAACAGTATCAGATTCTAGTCCCGGTCTCCGCATCATTACTTGAAATCCTCGACGCAGCGGGAGAGACGTCAGCTAGAATTAGATTCCTTTAACGGCGAGGAGACGGCGGCGGCGGTATGGGGTGGTGGCGGCGGTGACAGTAGCGACTTGAGGGAGGCGGCTCGGTATAAGTTACGCTATCCACTCCTCTCTCCCGTGCCTCTGTCGGGTAGAAATTAGTGGCGGTACTGCGCGAAATAAGAAAGTTGCGAGATATGCGTGTCTAGACCAGCACACAATACTAGAAGAAAAAAAAACGGTAAAACACTAAGCAAGAAGTAGCAAATTAGGAAAAGGATATATTAGACGCAACGAAAGGAGAGTTATTTTTACTGTCCATATCACGGCAGGAGCGGGACCCGTACTAAGTCGGTATTCTCAAATCCCTCCGCCTTTCTCATCAACTATTTCCAAAGGCCGAAAAAAATATCAGTTGGGATCTAATGAATGAGTTTTTAGGTTCATGGTATACAAAAGCGTCAGACTACAAGGGTGATAACACTACCCACGGAAATGCCCTCCACAACTCCTATGAAATCACTGTCCAATATGTGTGATTAGGCGCCGACCTTTAAGAATATGACCCTATATAAAAGCCGAAGGACGGAGATTAGAGGAAATCGGATGCATGCCCGACACGAATCACCAACTTATTCCCAGTAAACAAACTTGATTTTCTGACTTCTTGCCTCTCCTCGGGCAACTTGTCTAAAAAAAAAGAAAAAAAAGAAACCACACACACTGTCCAGATTCCTTTCACAACACACACACACACACACACACACACACACACACACACACACACAACGACCTTATACCATCCAACATAGTTTATCCGTGGGAGCAAAGTGGTTCTCTCTCTCTCTCTCTCTCTCTCTCTCTCTCTCTCTCTCTCTCTCTCTCTCTCTCTCTCTCTCTCTCTCTCTCTCTCATTTCTTGCTCCGATACACATAATAAGCCATCCTGTTTGGAGAAGGGGGAACGATAATTATTGCCTCGCTCGAAAAAAAAAAGTAAAAATGTACAGAAAGTAAAACAAACAAAACAAAACAGCTGTAGTAGACGCCGCACGCCGCTCCGAATATTCACCGATACACTCACACTCACTACACTGGCACCAAACCTTTTTTTCTTGCTTTCTGGCGGCAGGGGTGGGCTATAAGGTAACATGCAGCCAAATTTTATAGATAGCAATAAAAAAACACAAAAATAAATACCAAGAACCACGATACATATAAAACACATAAATGATAGTAATAATAGCAAATACGCCCTAACTTACACTCGCATATAATATTAGTGCGCGCTATAACGAAATTAAAAGAACAACAACAACCACTCAAAGGTCATGAACGAAATAGGGCAACGCAGATCAGGTATTACGTACAAAAGCTTAGTGATCCCAATGAATTTATAACGTTTGCGACACTGCTCTCTCTCTCTCTCTCTCTCTCTCTCTCTCTCTCTCTCTATCTCTCTCTCGCTAGAGAGAGAGAGAGAGAGAGAGAGAGAGAGAGAGAGAGAGAGAGAGAGAGAGAGGGAACATGTGTGTAAGCGATGGGGGAGGGTGAAAAAAAATAAATGGTTGCGGAAAGATACTAAAAATGTTTGAATGCGTCCACGTGATATTTATTTTATCTTCTTTCCTCCTTACTTCTCTCTTTGTGCGTGCGTTTTTTTTTTTGTGTGTGTGTGTTTGGACGTCTTTTTATCTGTCTGTGTCTGTGTGTCTGTCTGTATGTTAGTCTCTCTCTCTCTCTCTCTCTCTCTCTCTCTCTCTCTCTCTCTCTCTCTCTCTCTCTCTCTCTCGAAAACGTAAAAAGAAAACAAATGATCATCTCCTCAGCACCTAAACACACACACACACACACACACACACACACACACACACACACACACACACGAAGGAGACAAACACTCGGCATCTGTTCATCTCTTCCTGCTTCTGGAAAATCCTGCAACGAAGACAACAAAAAAAAGAGAGAAAAAATATAATATGACTGCGCGTTGTTTTCACATTTTCAAGATTTGCTCCAAAATGCACAAGCCGAGAGAGAGAGAGAGAGAGAGAGAGAGAGAGAGAGAGAGAGAGAGAGAGAGAGAGAGAGAGAGAGAGAGAGAGAGAAAGTAATATATACACGTTTATATATTATTTGTTATTTGCTTTTATTTATCTTTTACTTTTTTACCCCAATTCCCTTCCCCTCCCCCCTCCCCCCCCCACACACACACAGACACACGCACGCACACACACACTCCCCGATGCCTGCGAGAAGGGTGTTGTTGTTTATTGGGTGTGTTTTTTCAAAGGTATTAAGTTCTATTTCGCGTGATTTTTTTTCCTCCCCCCTCCCCCCCCTACGGTTTAACTTTTTCTTTGTCATTTTCCCCTTTCTTTTTCTCGCTCTTTTTATTTCCCTTTAGGTGCTTTCTCACTGTCCCTCATTTCTGCTTGCCATTCCTCAGTCTATTCGATTATCTAAACATTCGTTCATCGATCCATTAATTCATGCGTCCGTTATACTACCAATCCACTCATTCATCTAAGCATCCAGTCATCTCTCCCTTAATTATCCATCCATTATTCCAGCTGTCCATTCATTCATCCAGCCATTCACTCGATTGTCCATTTATTCTTCCACCCATCCATCCACTTGTACATTCCTTCATTTATCCATTAAGCTCTGCACCAATCAACCCAGCTGTCTAATTATTACTCATCCATACAACGAGCCATAAACTCCTTCACTTGTCCATCCATCCATTTATCCAGCCTGCCACGCATCCATCTATTCATTCATTCGCTCCCTATAAGCCACAATCATCTAGCCATTCATCTATCTATTCATTCACTCACTTCCTACCATCCAGTTATTACACAAGACCACAGCGTGAAGATCTTGCGTGTAACCTTGCACTATGGAGGTGGCTTCAAGCAATAGAGAGGTGAGATTAAGCAATGCAAGAGAAGTGGTGTTTATTTTTCGTTAACACGGGCTTTAAAAGCGTGAATGGTTGCGGTAAGCCGATGTAAGTGTTTTGTATTACTATATATATTTTTTGTCAGTGAGCGTTGCGAGACTTACTGTGGGAAACGAGGCCGCAATTCATCTTTAAATGCTTGGCCAACCTAAATGCCAAACAACTAACCAAACAGGACGACAGACAGACACACACCATATAGCCCCAAGCCCAGGTGTTTGGGTAACGCACGTGGGAGTAAGTGTGTGAGTAAAATTAGTAAAGTATGTTAACTGTGCGAGTGTTAGTAAATAGTAAAATATGTTGACAGCAGAGTAAGTGAAGCCGTAAGTAATGTTGAAGGAAGGAAGTGTTCAATAAAATAGGTAAAAATAAAGGATGTAGGGAATATAAAGTAAATGAAAAAGCAAGTGCATGAGTAAAGTAAATTAAAAGTGTGTTAACAGCAGAGTAAGTGAAGACGTAAATAAAGATGAAGAAAATAAGTGTTCAATAAAGTAGGTAAAAATGAAGTATGCAGGGAATATAAGTAAATGAAAAAGGAAGTAAAATAAGTAAAGTAAATAAAAAAAAGTGCGTTAGCAATTGAGTAAGTGCATGAAATTGTGAGTAAATAAAACAAGCAAATAAGTAAGTAAAGATTAATGTATGTTAACGGTAGAATAAGAGAAAAAAGTAAATAAAAATTAAGTAAAGAATGTTAACAGTAAAGTAAGCAAAAACCATTAAAGTAACAAAGGAGGTAGGTAAAGCAAGGGGATCCGTGAGTGAGAGAGAGAGAGAGAGAGAGAGAGAGAGAGAGAGAGAGAGAGAGAGAGAGAGAGAGAGAGAGAGAGAGAGAGAGAGAGAGAGAGAGAGAGAGAGAGAGAGAGAGAGAGAGAGAGAGAGAGAGGAAAGGAAGGAAGGGAGATGGTAGGGTCGAGGAGGTCCGTGAGGGAGGGAGGAAAGGAAGGAAGGGAGATGGTAGGGTCGAGGAGGTCCGTGAGGGAGGGAGGAGAGGAAGGAAGGGAGATGGTAGGGTCGAGGAGGTCCGTGAGGGAGGGAGGAAAGGAAGGAAGGGAGATGGTAGGGTCGAGGAGGTCCGTGAGGGAGGGAGGAAAGGAAGGAAGGGAGATGGTAGGGGCGAGGAGGTCCGTGAGGGAGGGAGGAAAGGTAAGGAAATAAGGTAGAGGGTGAAGGAAGGGAAGGAGGGAGAAGAGAGAAGGGCGAAGTGACCCATGAGTAGGGGAGAAAAAGTAAGAGAGGAAGGGAGGGGACAGGGGTGAAGAGAGCCATGTATGAGTGAGGAAAGGCAATACAGTAAGAGGGTGAGGAAAAGGAAGGGAAGGGAAGGAGGCAAAGAGGAAAGAAGGGAAGAGAAAGGAAGATGGGAGGCAAGAGGAGCAAGATGATGTGAGTGAGAGAATGAAGGTGCAGATCGGAGGAAGAGGGTGAGGAAAAGGAAGGGAAGGTAGGAAGGAAAGGGAAAGGAAGGAGGCAAAGAGGAAAGGAGAGAAGAGAAAGGAAGATGGGATGAGAGTGAGAGAATGAAGGTGCAGATCGGAGGAAGAGGGTGAGGAAAAGGAAGGGAAGGTAGGGAAGAAAGGGAAGGGAAGAAGGAAAGGAGGGGAGAGAAAGGAAGATGGGATGTGAATGTGAGAATGAAGGTGCAGGAAGAGGGTGAGGAAAAGGAAGGGAAGGTAGGGAAGAAAGGGAAGGGAAGAAGGAAAGGAGGGGAGAGAAAGGAAGATGGGATGTGAGTGAGAGAATGAATGTGCAGATCGGAGGAAGAGGGTGAAGGAAGACGGGGAAGGAAGGAAGGTAGGCAGACAGGGGAGAGGGGAGAGGGGGGAGGAGCAAGGTGATTCGTGAGTGAGTGTGTCATTCTTGCTCGCCAGACCAGAACACAACAAAACCAATAATTGATTCCTGGCTCTTTTGTCTCCTGCTTTTTATATATACAAAAAAACGACAACATGACAACTTGTTGGTGTTCGTATACTTGTGTGCGTGTGTATGTGTGTGTATGTGCAAAAAAGATGTGTAAGCTCGAGAAACAGAAGCAATTATTGACTTTATATATTTTTTCTGCGTACATAAGAAACGCGATCGCTGTAATCACTTTGGTCTTGCTTGTGTGGGAAATTGTTGATGGTGTAAGACTTAGAAACAAACCTTAATAATAATGCTTAAGTCTCTCTCTCTCTCTCTCTCTCTCTCTCTCTCTCTCTTATTTACCCCTCCTCCTCCCCAACAACCTCTCTTACACACATAAAATCTAAAACTAAATTTGAAGAAGCAAAAGATAAGAGAAAGAAAACTCAAGAGGAAGCTGAAGACTAAGGAAAAAGAAGATGAATCGAAGGGGAAGCGACAGGCTGATAGTACACGTGAGAATCCTCCGAAGCAAACCGAGCCATTAGCAAGAAGGTCCCTCATTAGCGAAAAGTTTATGTCCGTGTTTGTATCATTTTCCGCGGCTGTAAAATTAGAGACAGGTTGATA
>NC_066511.1:28762671-28872671 GCF_024679095.1 Eriocheir sinensis
GTGAACCCTAACTTTAAAGAAAATACGCGACTATGAGATAATAATTATGATGTATTTTCAACCATATTTTTTCAGGCAAAGAGAGTTCACACAGTCTTAAGGAATAAACTGTTTACGAGCGCCAGCTGAAAAAAAAAAATGCGTGTTTGAAGATTGATATATTTGTTTTTATTTGCTACTCGTTTCCTTATTCACGCGTAACAGGGAACACGATACAGTTTGCTAAAGCCGCATCAACTGTTTGCATATTTTCGAGAGCATCAGGCAGTAGGACAAACGTGTAAATTTATCCACCACTCGAGCCACCACGCGCGGGCGGCCGTGTGGTGCCGCGGTGGTTGCTTAGCTCTCGTGTGGGTTGGGAGCACGAGGTGAGCGTCGACAGGTAGCCACAGACCTTGAGAGGGTGTCAATCAGGTGTGCCAGGTGTGAGTGTGAGTGGTAGATCAGGTGTAGTATGAAGAGTATTTTGTCATGTGTGGTATCGAGAGTATATATGAGTGTGAGTGGTATATGGCAGGTGTAGTTTGGAGTGTATATATGTCAGGTGTGCCAGGTATCAAAAGTGTAATTAGTACGTCAGGGGTGCTATGAAGAGTATATATGTCAGGTGTGGCAGGAATTGAAAGTGAGTAGTAGGTCAGGTGTTACATGAAGAATATATGTAAGATGTGTCGGGTAATGCGAGTGGTATGTGTCAGGTGTGGTGTGAAGAGTGCAGAAGTTTGGTGTGCCAGGTATTCAGTGTCAGAAGTACATCAGGTGTGGGATGTGGGGTAATACAACACAGGTGTGGTATTCGTGTGTACAGGTGTGGCGGTTTTAAGAGAGTGCAGTTCAGGTGTTGGCACGCAGAGCTCCACAGAAGCGTGACAAGGTCCATTACCACCTAGGTCCTACAGAGGTCAATGGGTACGTCGTGGGAGGACTAAAAGTGTCGGGGGGAGGCAGAAAAGGCATAATAGGTAGGTAGACGGTTTATGGGATTAGGTAGATTAGGTCAGGTGAGTGAGGGAGAGGAGGAAGTGGAGGAGGTGGTGGATATTTGGGTGGAGGGAAAAGGTGAGGCGTAAATTAACGAGCCTACACCATACAACCATCCACTGTCTTTCCTTCTCCCCCATCTGTACCATCTCCACTTACCCACTTCCTCTTCGTACTACACTCTTAATTAAAAAAGGGTAGGTGGGGGGTAGCGTGGAGTGGGGTGGAGTGGCTATGGGTGAATGGGGGAAGGTTAGAAAGGAAAAAAAATAGATGGGTTACGGGTATGGGTTTGATGGAGTGATGGGGAAAGGTTAGAAGGTAGGTGATGGGTTGAGTGGAGTGGGATGGAATGCCTATGGATGAGTGGGGAAAAGTTAGGAAGGAAAATATAGATGGGTTCCGGGTGTAGGTGGGATGGAGTGGCCGTAAGTGGGTGTGGATGGTAAGGTGGGGAGAAGAAAGGATACCCATAGGAAGGATGTTAGGTCGGGTTGGGTGAGGGTGGGGGAGCACAGAGCCTTGCGTCGGGGCTGGTGGGAGGGAGGGAGGGACGACTCGTGGCTGGCGGACGGGCGGGAGGGCGGGGCGGGGCGGGTGGTAGCAGCAGGAGCAGACAGGCAGGAGCTAGGCGGTAAAGCACGACAACCCTGATCTAAGCTTATAAATATTTCAAGCTAATATAAAGTTCCGCCTTCGCTTGCGTGCGTGCGTGTCAGGCGTATTGATCGACGAGAATGGCCGGTGGTGGGTGGACGTCGCAGTCCCCTCAACTCTCCCTGACGTCGATGGTAGACAGGCAAGCCACCCCTCCACCGCCACCACCATCAGGAGCGACCCCACGCACCGGCCATACCAGCGGGGGGGGTGGTTGGCGCAGTGCTGAGGAGGATGAAGTGTTGAGGGGCTGACGGAGAAGGGGGGATCAGATGGAGGATTAGGAGGTAGAGGAGGAGTTTCAGTCGGTGTAGCAGTGGAGTGGAGCGTCTATATAGTGTTTGTGGTGGTGCTATAAGGGATTTGGTGAGGTGGTGGTGGTGTTGTTTATGTGGCATTTTGTTGCGCCTTGATGCAGAGTTGTGGTAGTGGTGGTGAAGGTGACTGCTTCTTGCTGGTGGTGATATTGTGGAGCTGCAGTTTATGTGGTATTATGGTAGGTAGTGGTGGTGGTGGTGGTGCAGGCTGAGTTTGTGGAAATCTGGTGGTGGGGAAGATAGTGGAGGTAGGTTGAGGTTGTGGTGGTGACTGACTGACTGACTTTTTGGGGGTGGTGTTCTTGTTGGTGGTGGTGATAGGTGTTGGTGATGAAAATTCGGTTAGGTGTGCGGTGATGGTGGCAGTTGTTACTGTTGTTGTTGTTGTTGTTGCTGTTGCTTTTATGTTGTTTATGCTTTCGTTGTTGTTGTTGTCGTTGTTGTTGTTTGTGGTGGTGGTGGTGGTGATGATAACAACATTGATGGTGGTGGGTGTAGATAGATTTTTTAGCTTTTTTTTTAGATCGTAAATAAATAAAAATATAGCTAAGGCAATCTAGTAAGTGCACGTAGTGAGTGAGTGAGAGTAATGGAATACGTTAATTAAGAGATTCAGGTATTTATACTGTTACAGCCAGGTAAAAAAAAAGGTAAAATCAAGGTAGTGGAAGAAGCCGTGAGAGGAGAAATAAGTAGAAGCTTAAATATTGCAAGAAGTGTAATCAAAGAGTTCAGGAGGAGAGGAGATGGATGACTATCAATTTCGTGGTGATGGGGAGGATGTAGTAATAGTAGTAGTAGTAGTAGCAGTAGTGGTGGTGGTGGTGGTGGTGGTAGTAGTAGTAGTAGTAGTAGTAGTAGTAGTAGTAGCAGCAGTAGTAGTAGTAGAACGAAAGGGGAGAAGACAACCCTCAAGAAATTAGGTCACTAAGGAATGAAATCTCCAAAAACCGAGAAGAAAAACAGAGATACACTCTGAGTGACCTAATGAGAGAACTTCCAGAAGACACAAGAAAGAAAACGGATATTGCATAAGAAGTGGGCGCTTCGAACTGGCTAACCACACTACCTATCAGGGCAAAAGGCTTCAACTTAAACAAAAAAAGAATTCACAGATGCCCTTGCCCTGACGTATGGCTGTCCAGTGGATGGGCTCCCAAACATGTGTAACTGTGGCTCACCTTTCAACCGAAACCATGCCATGACATGCAAGACAGGAGGTTTCGTCTGCATGAGACATGATGAAGTGAGAGACGTAACAACTCAAATGCTGAAAGAAGTCTGTCACGACGTGACTGTGGAACCCATGCTGCTCCCTCTCCAAGGTGAACACCTCGCCAATGATTCGAACGAAGCACGAGTGGATGTTAGCGCCAGAGGGTTTTGGACTCGTGGACAAAGGGCGTATTTTGACATAAGGATCTTTGATCCCATGGCCCATTGCCACAGAGACCTGACCCTCGATGCAGCCCACAGAAGAATGAACAAGAGGAAAACAGAGCATATGAAGAAAGAATACAGAATGTGGACCAGGGCTCCTTCACCCCGTTAGTATTCACGACGTCGGGAGGGATAGGACCAAGGGCGCAGAGCTTCTACGCAAGACTCGCCGAAACACTGGCGGATAAGACACAGCAGCCGAGAAGCAGTGTGGTCGCCTGGATGAGATGCAGGCTGTCCTTCTCCTTCCTGAGATCAGCCTTGGTCTGCCTGAGAGGAACCAGGTCACCTGCACCCAAAACCGACCACATTGCCGACTTGGATTTTAAGTCGTATCAACCACAAGCTCTGTTAGATTGAGAATAATATGTTTATTAAGGTTTGTAATAATAAATAAAGATGGTTGTCGGCCACATTCACTGGCGGGGTGGGGCCAATGAATTGCTCTGTGAAAGACTATGAGGAAAGATACCTCTCACAACGCAACTCTAATGGATGGAGGCCCGTAGTAGTAAAAAAAAAGTAGTAGTAGTAGTAGTAGAGAAAAAGAAAAGAAAGAGAAAAAAGGAAAAAGAAGAAGAGAGGAAAAAGAAAAAGGAAAGGAAGAAGGGGAAGAAGAAGAAAATAAAATGAAGAGGAAGAAGAAGAAGAAAAAAGTAAAAGAAGTACCAGTAGTAGAAGAAGTAGTATCAGAAATCGTAGTAGTATGAGTAATGGCAGGAGCAGCAGAACAAACCAGACAGCGACAAATTGAAAAAAAGAACCTGTGATGATAAAACAAGGAAAAGAAAGATTTACCTGAAGAATGGGGTGAGGGGGAGGTGATCCAGAGGCAGAATAAACACCAGGTGAGAGGGAGGGAGACAGGTAGAGGAGGAGCCTAAGCAGTCTAAGTGATAAAGAGTTTGGGTGACGAGAATGCAGAAGCAGGAAGGCGAAGGAGCAGGGAGGCACGAGAGTCTTGAGGCATATTTTTGACCTTCTAACCCATTGTAAAAGTGGCATAAAAGCTTTCCTAGTGTATTTTCCTTGAGAGAGAGAGAGAGAGAGAGAGAGAGAGAGAGAGAGAGAGAGAGAGAGAGAGAGAGAGAGAGAGAGAGAGAGAGAGAGAGAGAGAGAGAGAGAGAGAGAGAGAGAGAGAGAGAGAGAGAGAGAGAGAGAGAGAGAGAGCAGGCAGGTATGATGAAAGGTAAATGGTGGAGTGGAGTAGATAGCACAGTTGTAAGAAGAGGAATGGAAAGGAGGGAGACGAGCGTAAAAATGGAATAAGTAAGGGGAGAACATGAGGGGCAGAAGGGAAAGGAAGGGAAACAAGAAGGGAAAAAGAAAGGAGAGAAAGGGAAGGAAAGAGAAAATGAGGAAAGGGGAAGGAGAGAGGAAAACAGGAAGGAAAGGGACAAGGGTGTGAAAACTGGAGGGAGAAAAGATGAGGGAAGAAGGGGAGAGGAAAACTGAGGGAGAATGGAAAAGGGAAAGAGGAAAGAGAATAGGAAAAGGGAAAGGGGTGGAAGGAGAACGAAAAAAGGAATGGGGGAGGAAAGGAAAAGGATAAACATGTAAGAACAAAAAAGGGAAAGGGGGAAAGGGAAGCGAGAATTAAGGAAGAGAAAGGAAGGGGGACCAGACAGGGGAGAGGGGGAGTCAATGAAGGGGAAGGAGGGTTTAGATAAATGAAGAGTGAACCAGGATCTTGGCTTCTTAGAGTGTAAACAAAAACTATAAAAAAAACAAGAGAAAAAATAATCAAGAAAATAATCGTCATACAACATACATACAAACACTACACTACACTACACATCAACAGTAAACACGGATGTTTCCGCGAAGGCTCATGCAAAATGTATAGTGGCATGATAATAATGGTAATAATACCCTGGAAGAATGGCGCGCTTGCTAAACAATGCAGGTAATTATATACGAGTCCCAGCGGAGATACATAAAGTTAAACAATAATAGAAAACTAAAATGTAGGAAAGAATGAAAAAAGAGAAAGATGATAAAAAAGAACTAATAAATATGAAAGCACGTCTGACATTTTCTCGTAATCCAACTCGGCTCACTCGACTCAACTCACTCGGCTCGGCTCGGCTCGGGGCGTGAAGGGGGATCGATTGAAGGAGAGGAGGCACCATTTTAATAATAAAGCACCATAAATCAACTTGAAGAACTCTTGTTACTTTGGATACAATAAATAAATTAACTATGAGCTGCAAGGTAGGCATGTAGGAAGGAAGGCAGGTGGTTGGGTAGGTAAGCAGGTAGGATAGGTAGGTCAGTGGGCAGGTAGATAAAAAGTTAGGTAGGCGTAGGGAGGTAAATAGGTAAGTAAGTAGGTAGGAAGGTAGGTAGAAAAGACAGGTAAGTAGGTAGAAAAGACGACAGGTAGGTAGGTACCTGGTAGGTAGGTTTAGGTAAGTAGGTAGGTCGGTAAGCAGGCAGTCAAGAAAGTACATATACAAATTCAGTCTTTTCGATCAGTAAAGATTCGGTTACAATGGCAGAATCAAGACTTAGTGAATCATATCTGTATTTTATCATTATTTTTATTAAGCTCAGCAACACACAGACAGAGAATTAGAGTGGACACTGGGAAGCAAAAGGGGTTGTGTTGCTGTGGTGATGGTGTTTTGCGGTGTTGTGAGTGGCGGTAAGGCCTGTTGTCATGGTGTCTTGGTGGTGTTGTAATGGAAGAAATTGTGATGTGTTAGTGGTGATGTGGTGTGATGTGATGTGATAGAAGTTCGACAATGATGTGGTGAGTGATGGTGGTGGTGGTTGTGGTTGGTGTTGGTGGAGAGATGGATGATGGTTATAAGTATGGTGTATTTGTAGGTGATGTGGGTGATAGTAGTGGTGGTGGTGGTCGTGGTCGTGGTGATGGTGGTGAGGAAAGATAATCTGCGGTGATGATTTTCATTTTTAAAGTAAAGGAGGCAGCTGGGGCTATAAGAATGTTGGTTATGAGCATAGCGAGTCTATGGTGATCTGGTGTGATGTTAGACCGTTAATGCTGTGGTGGATGTTAGTGGTGATGGTGGTGGTGCTGTGAAAAGGCGATGGTGGTGGTGGTGGGCCTGTGGTAGGGTGGTGTGTTTGGGATGTAGTGTCTTTATGGTAGGCAGTCACACTTTATTCTTTTCAGCAAACATGAACCAGACACAAAATTAAGGTTAAAAAAAGGAAAAATATACAGTCTTGTCACACAATCATCGCCCCTCCACCCTAAGAAAAAAAGAACTGTGCCTGAAAAAATCACAAATAAACTAATCAAACTTAGTTCTAGGGACAAACCCCTTGAGAGAGAGAGAGAGAGAGAGAGAGAGAGAGAGAGAGAGGTGGGGGTGGGGGGGGAGAGCCATAAGGACATGCAATTAACAAGTTCAGAAATGCAATCCGTGGAGAAACAACAACAAAACAAGATACAAACACGGCTGCCAAGGTGAGTGAGGAGCCCTGCAGGAGAACAGGTGAAGGGGGAGCTGCTGAGGGAACGCACAAACCTTGACTTCTACAACGCTTCGTCACTGTGTCAATCGAATACCAAAAGTTATGTGAGTGAAGCAGCCAAAGTTATTAAGAGATCCATAAAAAAAAAACAAAAAAAAAAACAGAAGTGCGAGGTGAGGCGATCAGGGAAAACTCGGGTAAATGTGTGTGTTTGAGTGTGTGTGTGTGTGTGGGGGGGGGGGGGGGCGGGGGGGGGTGGAGGTTATGGAGAAAGAGAAGTAGAGATGATAAGAGACGCAGACTTTGAATATACGACGTTTAATAACTTTGTGAAAATGAAGCTCCGTCGTACACAAGAACCAGGATTCATAAAGGAAGCGAACAAAGACAATGAAACACGAAGGCCACCAACGTCTGTATTGGGGGGTGGGGGGGTGGGGGGGGGGGCGGGGGGAGGTGAAAGTGGGGTGAAAGGGAGGAAGGGAGGAAGATGGGGGGGAATGAATGAAGGTAAAGATTCGCAACATGTAACTTCAAGGAACCTGCCTCGAGGAAAGAATAACAACGTGGTGATTCCGGTAAAGATAAAGAACAGACAGACCAATAAAAATAATAATGGATCTGGAAGAGGAGAGAGAGAGAGAGTCGGTTGGTGGCCACGAGATAAATGTTGATATACATCCGAGATTTTCATGCCGTCAAGAAGTTCATAGATTCATTAAAACAATAGGAAAATGGAAGTAAAGGAAATTTTCAGATTGTTTCTTTACGTATTGCAACGCTCTCTCTCTCTCTCTCTCTCTCTCTCTCTCTCTCTCTCTCAATATAAAACCAGTATGATTCCTGGAAGCGTAAAGTGGATATTTTTTTTTCTGGTACGATAAAAACTCGAAAAGAACCATAAGTAAGTGCACCCAAACATTACCTCGATACATAAATACAATACAAAACAGCAACAACAACAAAAACAACAGCAACAAAAGAAGAAAGCGGAATGCGACGGAGAGATAATTTGAAAGAAATTTTAATAAAGAGATAAAGATAAGGAGGTAAATAAAGAAAAAAAAAGTAAAAGGAAAGGAAAATAGAAATGTACAAAGTGGAAATGCAAAGAGAGAGAGAGAGAGAGAGAGAGAGAGAGAGAGAGAGAGAGAGAGAGAGAGAGAGAGAGAGAGAGAGAGAGAGAGAGAGAGAGAGAGAGAGAGAGAGAGAGAGAGAGAGAGAGAGAGAGAGAGAGAGAGAGAGAGAGAGAAAGGGCAGGATAAGAAGGGAGGGGAGTGGAAGGGAAAAGAAAGGGGAAAAAACAAAAGGAAGGGAAGAAAACGGAAAGGAAAGACAAGAAATTAAAAAAAAGGAAGTGAAATTTTAAGACGGGAAGGGAAAGAAAGCGAAACGGAAGGGAAGGGAAGGGAAGGGAAGGGCAAAAAAGGAAAGGATGGGAAGGAGAACAACGGCGGTGTGATCCTCTTTAATGTTCCCAATGGGATGATTACTCCGCCAAGTGTGCCAAACCGGAGATTATCATATCACTTAATGAATATTTTTAACACGGCTTATGGCGAGGCAGAAAAATTATATATGCTCAGTGCCAGAAATAATGTTTAAATGCCAATCCAAGACTTCTCTCTCTCTCTCTCTCTCTCTCTCTCGTCCGTGCCCCGCAATGCTCGTGGGGTCTTGCAGTCAACACTTTTTTTTCCTCTTAAGGCCGCGGCAACAGCAAATCAACCTCTTTGGGCGAGGGTCTTTAGTTCCTCCTTTAGATGGACGACGAATACAGTTTCAGTTTATATTTTTAGTTTTCTCTCCGACCATTACACATTTTAGAGATGTCTGGTGGCGGGATCACACACACACACACACACACACACACACAATACGGTGGTTAGCATGCTCGCCTCATAACCAAGGTCCCGGATTCTATTCTCTGGCAGAGTGGACACGGATCGGCAGCCTTCTTTATCTGTGCCCCCTGTCCAGTGTCCACCCAGCGGTGAATGGGCACCGTGTGCCGATCGGGAGTTCTGAGACATTCTTAAACATTTCGACGCTCAGCACACACATTTGACAAGACTTTCGTAGGAGTTGTGGGCATTTCCAGGGTTACTTTTATGGTCCTGTTAATAGTTTGACCATTCTTCTGTAGGTACCATGAACCTATAAAATCAGTCATTAGAACTAGATTAACCTCCTCTTCGGGCCGTGGAAATAACTGACATGAGAGGCGGAAGCGTCTGAGAATACCGACTTTGTGTCCAGCCTTCCGGATGCGTGTGGGTGCGAGGTTCCGGTTGTTCACAATGGTTCATCACTAAGCTTCAAAGTTCATGCCGGGAGGGTGCTGGCTGGGGACCGCGAGTTGAGAGCGTGATCAGACCATGGGGAATCACACACCAACCTTGACTCTTAGCATTCCCTTGGCATCGTAATTTCGGAAGATCGTCCTTGATTTTTTGTTAATTACTTCTTCGTGATGTTCGTGTCAGTGTGTGTGTGTGTGTGAGTGTGTGTGTGTGTTTGCTTGCTTGTCTGTCTGTTTGTGTCTGTCTGTTAGTGTCTGTCTATGTCTGTCTGTCTGCATGTCCGTCGGTTTGTTTGTCTATCTGTGTGTCTGTCTGTCTGTCTGTTAGTGTCTGTCTATGTCTGTCTGTCTGCATGTTCATCGGTTTGTTTGTCTGTCTATCGTCTGTCTGTCTGTCTGTCTCCCTGCTTGTCTGTCTGTCTGTCTGTTTGTCAGTGTATATTTGCATTGCCTTGATAATTCAAATAATATACCATTTTTTCTCTTCTTTCACATTCGAGGTTGCTGCTTCACTTGCTGCAGGTAATGAAAATAAACATGAATGGCATTTCAGGAACAAAACCACAGAGGATGAAGGGGAAAACAAAGGGAATTAATGATCGTGGTGCACACAATAATAACGATAATGAACGAGGGGGTGAAGCGATACGCGACTCGTGTGACGGAGGAGGAAAGAAAGAGAACAACAGCAATAGCAAGAAAAGAGCAGTGATCAGATTCAGGAAACAAAAGAGTGAACATTACAGATAAACCGGGAATGTTATGTGAGATGAAAGAAAGAATACAAATCGAGGATAAAGATATGAAAAATGCGAATATTGGTGATGGGAGAGGTACGGGAAGGAAAAAAAAGTTAAAAGGAGTAAATGTTATAGAGAAAGGGAACTGTTATGAGTCATGATGTATTGTTATTACTAGTAGTTTGAAAATAAGATAAATATGATGTGAATAGAAATATGTATAAAAAAGTTAATGATGGAAGATGCTGAAAAAGAGAAGGAAGGGACGAAAAATGTGATATGCATTTGAGATATAAATAAAATAATTATGGGCCAGGAAATATTAAGGGAGGAAGGGAAAAAAAATGTTGATAAAATATGAAAGATGGAGAGGAATGAATTATTAATGAGCATGGAAGAAATACGCAATGAGAGAGAAAAACGTGACCATAAACTCAGAAAATGATAAAGCAAAAAAATTCAAATATACAGTAAAAGAAAAGAAGAAACAGAGACAGAACAAAGGGTCAACATAGATTGCATAACAACTGATGAATCATAAAATACTTGTCTGTATCAATCTGGCTAAATCCAAGTCCTCGGGCGTGATATATCAACACACACACACATACACACACACACACACACAAACACACACACACACGAGAGGAGTATCAAGACGCCTCTTCATCCGCAACTAACCTCTCTTTTGACCACTCTTCTCTACTTTCTTGTCTTATATTTATTTTTGCCCTGGAGCTGCTTCCTTTACTCTATCTAACACACACACACACACACACACACACACACACACACACACACACACACACACAGTATTTATGAGTTATGAGTTACCATTTGAGAGAGAGAGAGAGAGAGAGAGAGAGAGAGAGAGAGAGAGAGAGAGAGAGAGAGAGAGAGAGAGAGAGAGAGAGAGAGAGAGAGAGAGAGAGAGAGAGAGAGAGAGAGAGAGAGAGAGAGAGAGAGAGAGAGAGAGAGAGAGAGAGAGAGAGAGAGTTACGATTACGATGCAGCTATAGTACTTACATCCCTTGGTCCTGTGTGTGTTATTGATTCTCACTCACTATACAGACGCAAGGGCTAAGGAGACGGAGATGAACGCCGACGCAACGCGCAGCTATAGCGTATGCTGCCCTAAACTTTACCTGTATAGTAGCCTACTTAGATTTAGTTAGTTTGCAGCTTGAGTACCGCGACGCTTTACCTTTTGTTTCAGCGCTCAGAGCAGATGACAAAGGGTGGATGAGGTCAACGGCAAGGCTGACGAGTAAAGGTTCATGGACACTGACTCAGGTTGGTATTATAAGGCCATTTCGCTTCATACATCAACTATTTCTAAAGGTCAAATAGGGAGGCAATTGAGTTCCAATGAGTGTTTCTTTAGGTTCATGGTACTGAAGAGGGGACAAACTACCATCAGGTCAAAAAAGCTACTCCAGGAAATGCCCAATCGTCCTAGGAAAGCCTTGTCAAATAGGTGAACTTAAGCGACAAAATGTTTAGTAATACGGCCCTCAGTGAGCGTCGTCATTGGGAAAATAATTAATTCGTTCTAAGAATGACGCCGGTTTGACATGCCCCAAGCACAGGAAGGAAACCGGAAATCTGTCGTTCAAGGAATTATTTTTTTTAGACATACGGAAAATGTTGCCTCCTGTGCCTTCAGTTACAGGATATCACAAATTTGCATGTGAAAGGCCCTCTGGTAACCCTCCCCCCCTCACAGCCACCTGCACCACATTCGATGGACTGATTGGTTGTTCATTATAAAGCCGCAGCATCTAGAACCATATCACTCTAACTTGCATGTGGAAGGCCCTCCAGCACCACCACCCTACCCACCACCTGCGCTAACCCCTTGGGCCACGCCGCGAGCACTACGTTATTCAGAAGCATAGATTGGTTGTTCAATGTAAAGCCGCAGCATCTGGGGTTATATTATGGCGCCCAGTTGCTGATTATAAAAGAAAAATTGAATGAACATGAAAACAAGTCTGAAGTAATACAGCAACACACACGCTCATTTTAACACCAAACGGAGCGAGGCAAAACACCCGTGGAGCAAGAAGAACGAAGCAAATAAAGATAATATACCAAGGAGACGAAAACTACAGATTAACAGTCAGTAAATACAATGCAAAGGAGAAAAAGAGGAAAATCAAGGTGAAAGAAGTGTAGAGACGGAGAGGGAGGAGGAGAGAGGGAGAGAAATGTGGCTGTTTGGCTGGGTGGCTGCTGGTGGTGGAATAAACCCAAGTGTAGACTACCAACGGAGGAACAAATTAGCATGAAAACAAGACTAAAGTAAAACACGAACACCAGACGGAGCGAGAGGCAGGACACTCATGAAGCAATAAGCATACAAGAAAATAGAAAATAAACCCAAGGAGAGGAAAACTACAGAGATGAATAAAAAGCTACAATGCAATGGAGAAAAAGAGGCAAATCAAGAAGAAAGAAGTGTAGAGACGGAGAGGAAAGGAGAGAGAGAACTGTGTCTGGCTGGCTGCTGCTGGTGGAGGCAACCCTTTCCCTCCCTTCCTTCCCTCCTCTCCCTTCCCCTCTACGCCCCCTCCCCCGCCAGTATCGCGGTGGCTTGGCCCGCTGCCAGGTATCTTTCGCGTTCTAGATAAAGAAGCGATTGTACAGCGGTGACCTTGAGAAGCCTCCCTCCTTTCCTCCTTTCCTCCCTCCCTCCCCACTTCCTTACCGCACTTACACACCTTGGCTTTCTCTCGTCTCGTCTCGTCTCGTCTCGTCTCTCTCTCTCTCGTCTCTCTCTCTCTCTCTTGTCTTGTTTTTCTAGTATCCATGTTTTCTGTTATATGTATATTTTCACACACACACACACACACACACACACACACACACACACACACACACACACACACACACACTATGCATCTCTCTCTCTCTCTTGTTTAGCCTGTCCACTCTCACCCTTAATAAGCCTTCGCCTCTTCTTTCCTTCCTTCGTATCTTTCCCTCTTGCTCCTTCGTTTTCCCGCCTTTTCTTCTCACTACCCTTCCTTCTGCTTTCTCTTTCTCCTCTCCCTCCCTCCCTTCTTCCTTAATCCCCACTCCCTGCTTCGTCCAAACATGACTTCTCTCGCCCACGCCTTGGAATAAAAATGAGGGAAGCAAAAACGATCTTACTTCTTGGTGAAAATGAAGGAAGGTGACACTGTGCGTTTGTCGGGGGATGGCAGGAGTGAACTTAATCCAAGGAAGAACGAAAAAAAATGGGGATAAATACAATAGGTTCTTCAGCCCGATGAGAATGATAAATCTAATACACTTGTTGCACGGATAATAAATACTTCACGTGTGTGGATGATGACGAGTTAACGTAATACCGTAACAGTGACAACAGGAAAGAAATCGATAACGCAATACAGGATGAATAATACAGTAGAAATAAAGTAACCAAATAAAACATAACAGATAAAAAGAAACGATGTAATTTCCAAATATTTTTCGCATGAACTACTGAATACTCTGGGAGGGGAAGGTTGGGGTGAATATAGTCTATCTGAAATCAAGAAAAGTATCACAAAACAAATACACAACTGAAGTTATTAGAAGTATTTTTGCTTTTTGTATTTTATTCTTACATTCCTCCTGTTATAAATCGTCATATAATCAACCCATTTATTTAATATGGACTGATTATGATCTTACTCAACTGCAAACTTAACTGATGTTTTTATTACTATTCTTTTCACAGTAAAGGAGGATGTTCAATGGCAAAACAGACAGAAAAAAATCCCGCCGAGCACTGCCTCCATAGACGAGACACGAGGAATTTCAAAGCTCGGTCAGACTAGGTTGGAGAGGTGTCTTGACGCTGTTGAGGCGAGAAAAAAAAATAACACTATCCATTCCTGTTCCTGCATTTCTTTGTTCGGAGTTTTTTCATTGCATTCCTCGAATAGAAATCCTCATGGCTCTCCTTTATGTAAGTGTCTTTGATCCTAATGCTACTCACTTGACGCAGAACTACATAACTTAAGCATCAGTTTCCCATCTGTTCATTGTTGGCTGCCGGCTTCCCTTCCTTTCACTACGAGATTTTGTGAACACCTTGACCTACATAGTGACAATATCGTGGGCAAAGAAATGACAAAAGCTTACACACACACACACACACACACACACACACACACACACACACACACACACACACACACACACACACACGAACATAAACATCCAGTAAACCTCTCGGCTCTTACTCAGGAAAAGGAAAGCGAAGACAAACAAACAGAGAAGGCGGGAAAAGAAGAGAATGGAAAGGTCACTTCTCTCATCGAGGAACGCCACCTCTATCACCACCACGAGCCTGTCTGTCTGACCTTTTACTTTGGTGGTGCTGAGTATGGGAACGCCACCACTCCTCTCCTTCTTCACTGCCTTCCTCTACCTCCCCTTCCTCCCCTTCCCTTCCCTCGCCCTACTACTCCTCTTCCTCTCCACTGCCTTCCTCTACTCCCTTTCCTCCCTTTCCCTTTCCTTCCCTTCCCTCGCCCTACCACTCCTCTTCCTCTCCACTGCCTTCCTCTACCTTCCCTTCTTCCCCTTCCTTTCCCTTCCCTCGCCCTACTACTCCTCTTTCTCTCCACTGCCTTCCTCTGCCTCCCCTTCCCTTCCCTTCCCTCGCCCTACCACTCCTCTTCCTCTCCACTGCCTTCCTCTACCTCCCCTTCCCTTCCCTTCCCTCGCCCTAAAACTCTTCTTCCTCTCTGACTCCCTTCCTCCACCTCCCTTTTCCTTCCTTCCCTCCCTTCCCTTCCCTTCCTTCCTGACTACATTCCTCCACCTCCCCTTCCCTCCCTTCCCTTCCCAAGCCCTTCCACTCGTCTTCCTCTGGAATTCCCTTCCTCCCCCTCCCCTTCCCTTCCTCTCTGACTGCCTTTCTCCATCTCCCTCGACATAGCAAGCAACATCAATACTAGTCTGAAGGAAATTTGTGACGACGAAGGCGTTTACAAATGCCTGGCACCACTTCTTTGAGCACCCAGACTTGTTTAGGAACGATGGACTACACCTGAATAAAGTTGGTTCGGCGCGTTTTGGGAGGCTTCTGGACGAGGCAGTGAAAAGCTTTTCGAAAAGCCTTTCAAAAAACGGCGGACGAGGACGGGGCAAAGGCAGCCCTTGATCAACCAACCCGTAGCGTCGGTGCGACTCACAAGAAACTGTGTAACTAACGACGCCTCCGACAAGCGAACTGGTACAACTCGTCACGGCAAAAACAGGGGTCATATTTCTATCGTGTACACAAATGCACGTAGTTTAATACCCAAAAAGGACGAAATTAGGGGGTATGTTGCAACAAAGAAACCAGATGTGGTAGCCATCACAGAGACTTGGGCCAACTCTACACATCTAGAATCCGAACTGTCATTCCCTGGGTACGAAAGCTTCCACAAAAGTCGAAAGCACAGAAAGGAGGAGGAGTAGTTTCCTACGTAAAAAGTACACTCCCTGCCATAAAAATAGACAAACAGGACGCAGAGAAATACGATTCTGTCTATGTGGAAATAACCACAAATAACAAGAAACTAACACTTGCAACCGTATACAGGCCTCCAAAACAACAGGCAACCGATGACACTGCCCTCTACGAAGAGATTCACTCCCTAACACAAAGCAAGGAAGCAATTATAATTGGGGACTTTAATTACTCTAACATTGACTGGGGACTGATGACTGGAGATCAAGAGGGTAACAGGCTTATAGAAATGGTGGAGGATTCGTTCCTCACTCAAGTTGTAAGTCAACCAACAAGAGAAAACAATCTGCTGGATCTGGTATTAGTAAGCGACCCCGACCTCATTCGCGACTGTACAGTTGGTGAGAAACTTAATGGATGCGATCACCACTTAATCCGTTTTAATGTCAACATATGTCACAAACTCGTAGATAATCCGTCAGTGATACCAGATTACAAAGAAAGGAAATTTCAACTTAGCCCGTGCGCTGCTTCCCCCTGCGACCTGGGACCAACTAGACATCACCGACAATACAATCGACAACGAGTGGAACGTCTTCAAAGATAAGCTGTTGCAGGTAGAGAAGGCTACAGTGCCTACGAAATCAAGGCGAGTAAATGGGGCCGTAGATCCACCGTGGATGACCAGAGAAATAAAAAGGGCAGTAAACCTAAAAAAAAAGGAATTATAATTTGATGAAAGAGAATGCTACGGCTGAAGCCCGCACACAGTACCACAACAGCCTCAGAGCTTGTTGCAGCCTTATTCGGAGTAGCAAACGCAACTATGAAAAGCAAATAGCGCGCGAAATCAAAACTAACTCCAAGAAATTCTTCACGTACATAAGATCGAAAAAGAAAGTAAAATCCAATATTGGTCCCCTGACAGACGAGAACTGTCTATCATTTTCTCCACGTCTTTTGCTTAATCATCTTTACCTTGTCTTCTTTTAGTCACTTTTTTTTCCTATTCTTCTAATTCCTAATTCTCATCATTCTTCTTCTTTTTTCTTCTTTCATCTCTATCTTTAACCTAATATTTTCCTCTTGTTATTGTTCTTCCTCTTCTTCCTCTAATTCAACAGTCTAATCACCATTCGACTATTCCTCTTTTCTCTCATTTCTTTCGCTTTTTCTTCAGTCGTCTCGTTCCTTTCTTGCTCTCTCTTCTTCTTCTTCTTCTGTTCTAATTCCTCGTTCTTATCATTTCTTTTCTTCTTTTATTTCCTTACTGCAGTCATCCTTCGTCTCATCCATGCTTCCCCTCACTTTCATTTTCATTTCCATTATCGCTCTCCCGCTTCTCCACTATATAATTTTCATCATTACTTTTATATATATTTTTCTGGATAATACGGTTGCGGTGATTTTCTTCCTCTTTCATATTATATTTTCATTCGACACTTCATAATTAACAGGCTGTCCCACCCTCTCTCTCTCTCTCTCTCTCTCTCTCTCTCTCTCTCTCTCTCTCTCTCTCTGTCACACCTCCGCCTACTCTTTCCTCAGCCCATCTTTTCCTCCTCCTCCTCTTCCTTCTGTTTCCCCCTCTACCACCTCCTCTCCTCTCCCCTTTCCTCTTCCTATCCTTTCTTCTCCCCACTCTACCAACTCCTCCTTTCCCCTCGCCCCTCCTTATCCTCCTCCTTTTCCCAAAACTTCCCTCTCTATCACCTCCTTTCCTCTCCCCTCCTGATCCTCCACCACCTCCGAATTCTTCCCCTTCCCCCTTCCTCCCCTCTCCGATCTCCTTTCACCCCTTCCCCTACACATCACATCACTTAAAAGTTAACTCACCTCCCTCGGCCAACATCACGGTCCGGCCATAAACCGTTGTATACAAAGGCAAATTAAGGCGCCTCCTCTTATCAGCCCGGGAGAATCAGACGTCACCTCATTAATCCGTCAGTTGCAGTCTTAAAACACGTGTAAGCTGGGCTGCGATTGTTGTGTTAGCGTCTTGCGTGTGTGTGTGAAAGGAGGTCGAGATGAGAATAACAGAGGAGGAGGAGGAGGAGAATGGAACTGTGTGAATGCTGTGCCCCGATATATATTTCTTTGTTTTTCTGGGAAGGGGAAGAAAGGAAGGAGAAAACGAACTGTTGAGAGAGAGAGAGAGAGAGAGAGAGAGAGAGAGAGAGAGAGAGAGAGAGAGAGAGAGAGAGAGCGCACTATGAATAATAATGCGCGTAATACGGAGGCCGGAAAAGTGCCTCCGATCAGCGTCATTTCTACTGATTCAGCTTCGATCCGGCGATTCGCTGGTTCAGGCCCTCAAAGCAACGCCAGGATGAGGAGAGGAGCGCAGATAACCTTTATATACTTCTGTTCAAACTATGTAAGCTGATGTAACAATCAAACTAAACCTTCCTCAACGTAACTTAATCAAAACTATACTTCTTCTGTGCTAGCCTAACACATACGATCTCATACTCGCATTCAACTCGACCTAACCTGACCAAACCAAAGATGACCGAATCTATTCTATGCAGCTGTTTAACTCAACCTTACCTGAATAAACTTAAACCAACCTCTTATTTTCAGCCGTTCAACTCTACCTAACCTGACCAAGCCAAACTTAAACCAACCTATTCAACCGTTCAACACTGCCTTACCTACCCAATCTCCACAACTCAGCCGTTTGATTCATTCCATCCAAACCAAACCAAACTTAAACTAACCTATCCTATGCACCCGTTCAACTTCATTAACCTGACCAAACCTAACTTCAACCAACCCAATCTGTTCAGCCGTTCAACTCATCCTAACCAAAACAATCTACCATATGCACTCGTTCAACTTTATTAACCTCACTAAACCTAATTTCAACCAACCCATTCTGTTCAGCCGTTCAACTCAACTTAAATCTTAACCAATCCAAACTTAAACCAACATATCCAGCCTTTGACCGAACCCAACATAACCAAACCAAACACCATATACACAACCAACTTAACCAAACTAAACCTAACTCAACCCTCAACTCAATCCAGTTCAACTTAGACTTACCAAACCAAGCCTCACTTCCAGTTCCATCTCCCCCCCCTTTTTTTCCTTCGGGCAAAAATATTGTTCAGTGAAAATTATTTACTCCATTCATGATCGTGTCAGTGGACTGGCGATTAGTAAAAAAATGTAAATAAAATGATGGGAAAAAATATAGAAAGATGGGTGGATAGGTAGAGAGATAGATAGACAGATAGGTAGATAGACTGCGACATATACGTAGATAGACCGATAGATAAATAAAGAGAGAGTTTGCATCATTAATAATTACAAGTTCAATTCTGCTCGATTTTTAGCTCTGAAAATCCAGACATATTATTTAACGATTTGAAACGAGCCTGTTAATTATGTGCCGCAAATTACCTAAATACACGAGCATATGACTTCATGATTAGGCGTATTTTCGTACCTTCGCTTATAGCCTCTTCACATATTAGTCTCGGCGGCCTTCAGGACCAAGCGCATCAGATGTGCGAACCCAACACGAGCAGCCTTTCACATCAGCGTAGGAGATATATTTACTTTTTTTTTCCCCTAATCTAATACCTTCATAATCTATCAACCAAAACCATAAGCATAATATATAATGGCCCAATAAGAGCAACATCAGTGCAGGAGATATACCGTATACTTGTTACCTTTTCTAATACCTTCATAATCTATCAACCAAAACCATAATCATAATGTATAATGGCCCAATAAGAGCAACCTCAGCGCAGGAGATATATACTTGTCACCTTTTCTAATACCTTCGTAATCTACTGGTAATATTGTTTCAGAACCAGGAGCGTAATGTATAATAACCTAATACGAGCAACCTTTGGAAGCAGCTCTGAAGACATTTTTTTTTTATCTTTCCTAACACCTTCATCATATACATTTTTACCCTTCTCTGATATCTTCATAATATATTTATCTCGTGTTTCAGAACCGTTGGCACTGAAGTAACACGACACGAGCACCGTTTCACCTCAGCGCAGGATACATATTATTTTTACCTTTCTCTAACACGGTCACCCTTTTATCATAATGTTAATCCTGTGTTCCAAGACGTATATTTTAATAATACGGTATGAACAGTATTTCAAAGCAACAAAGGAGACGCCAATGTACGAGCCTTTCGCCAGACTCTTAAACGTCGTATTAATACCCACTTGCAGTTATGTGGGTAGTTTAACTTTTTAATTCCATTTTTGGGGGACGGAGTAAGTCAGAAGTGTTGTTTTGTCACAGTTAAGTCGACATATTACAAACTCAATCGTAAAAAGCGATATCAGAAAATCAACAAAGCCACCTAACTACGCCTTCAAAAAACTGGTCAAGAAAGACATATCAGCTACATACTTGTTGATGAAGACTAATACGAGGTTTAGAAATTCAAGCGTTTGGGTGTGAGCACCGCGCCCTCTAACAGCATTTTTGTGGTCGCCTCTGATGTTGGTAGTCTGTTGACCTGTCTGGATCCTGCGGTCATACAGAAAGAAAGCTGCTGACCAGGAAAACGAGGAAACTGTGTCTAGAGAGCACAATAAAAGGTGAGCACTCTTAAGGAACACTGAGTACCCGACGGTGTCAGGAAAATAGCATTATAGTATTCGCGCTATATCATAATTATTATCATCATTATTATTACTATTATACAAATCCTTAGAGCAATCATCAGCAGAAAGTGAAGAAGCAGATTCAACAGCAGGAATAACAGCAAAATAACAGTAATAACAACATCAACAATAGTAACAATAATATCACCACCACCGCCAGCACCACCACCACTAACACCACCACCAGCAACGACACCAATAACACCACCAACCTCACCACCATCCCCACCACCAGCAACAACACCAATAACACCACCACCACCAACAACAACAACAATAACGACACCAACCTCACCACCACCAACAACAACAACAACAGCAAACATGCGGAAAGAAGATGAATGTTCATTGCAGCTAAGTTACGAGGTGGACGGTGGTGGGAGGTGGAGGAAGGTGACAAGAGGATGGAAGGTGACGTTCTGGGAAAAAAGTTGAGTCATGCAGGATGGGGGAGGGGGGCCAGGCAGGTAGGCGATGGCAAGGCGTGTCTGAGCATTCAACGACACACTCAGAAAATTTCCCCTTATTAAACGCATTGCTAACCTGATACCTATGACCCTTGCTGACGCTGAAGTTAATTTTTTTTTTTAGACATACATATAAAGATTAATATTACAGGTAAGTATATATACTCAATTCCAGGTTTCCGAGGATGTATATTACATAACTAGACAAATATGCACTTATTTTTTACAGCAAGGGAGGCAGCTCGAGGGCAAAAACAAACACACCAACAAAAAAGGCCACTAAACGCTGCTTCGGGAAAAAAAAAATATATATATATAGAACGAGAGGCCAAAAGAGAGGTCAATTCCGGTTGGAGAGGTGTCTTAATACTCTCCTCTTTAAAGATATAGATATAGACAGATGGATTAATAGCTACACACATATATGCTCAAATTTCGCTCCCCGGTGATCTAAACCCTGGCGCCGCGATATCTCTGGTCTTACGGCGCCGGTTGTGTGGGTAAAGTACGTCTGCAAATAGCATCAAGGAAGGGATCCGAGGTGTGAGTGCCTCGAAATGAAAAAAATAGAAACTGATTTGAATTCTCGTGGCGTGCGGCGATTAAGGAGACATGACTCAGTATCTACAAGGATGACGCACATTGATCGCTTGTAGTCAGAGGCCTCACACGTGCCATTAGTTCGTGGGTGTAAGAGAAGGAAAAAAAGTGAATGAATGAAGGAGTGAAAAAGAAGATGAAGAAGATGAAGAAAAAGCAGGAGAAAAAGAAGAAGAAGAAGAAGAAGATGAAGAGAAAGAAGACGAGGAAGTGAAAGAAGAGAAAGAAAAGAAAGAAAATGACGAAGACGAAAAAGCAGAAGAAAAAGAAAAAGAAAAAGAAGAAAGAAGAAAGAAAAAAGAAGTCGAAGAAGAGAAATCAGAGAGAGAGAGAAGGCGAAGACTGAGACGAAGAAAAAAAAATTGAGAGAAGAACGAAAACAACAACAAAAAACAAGGAAAGAAGAAAGAAGAAGAAAACAAAGAAAAAGCAGAAAAAAACAAAGAATAAAAAAAGACCAACTTAATGCGTATGTAACCTTCCAAGTCTGTAAAAAAAACATGAATAAGAAGATGAAGGAGACCACCACCGGCCCCACGAGACTAAGCTGAGGGCACAACAGGACTTGACCACAAAAGAGCAATAAAAAAATAAATAAATAAATAAATAAACGAGAACAAGATCTTAGTAATCACCTTTTGCTTTGGAAGTGGGCGGGGGGGTGGGGGAACTGCAGGAAGAAATATCGCCGAAAATTATCAATAATTAAGGCCGACTAAAAAAAAAAAAAAAAAAAAAAAAATTGTTGAGTCTATTTCTAGGTCATTTTTGAGAGAGAGAGAGAGAGAGAGAGAGAGAGAGAGAGAGAGAGAGAGAGAGAGAGAGAGAGAGAGAGAGAGAGAGAGAGAGAGAGAGAGAGAGAGAGAGAGAGAGAGAGAGAGAGAGAGAGAGAGAGAGAGAGAGAGAGAGAGAGAGAGAGAGAGAGATATTTACATAGAAATTCAGACCACACAGATCATCAAGGTACATTACGAAGCAGTCGACGTTACGAAAGCAACAACTCGGATATGATAACGTACATGTGCACATAGACACTTGAGAGGCGAGGTGATAAGACGGAGGAGGAGGAGGAGGAGGAGGAGGAGGAGAAATAATAGGCCTTGCTAACAGTTTGAAAGCGGCCGAGCATGTGATGTGAGGAGGGGGAATTTTACATGTGTGTGTGTGTGTGTGTGTGTGTGTGTGTGTGTGTGTGTGTGTGTGTGTGTGTGTGTGTGTGGGCGGGCAGGTCGAAACATTACCGCCGCGGGACTTGACAAGACCAATAAGGCTGTTGATAGGTGGGCGTGTTGGTCTCTCAGGCGCTTGTGACACATCCTGTTTCTTGTGTTCTTTCTAATTTCCTGCTTGTTTAGTGCGAGCAACTTGCGTGTGGGATTCCAAAGCAGGGCGAGTATTTACGTCCAGTTGTGGTTTTGATTTTCTCTCTTATATATCGCTTTATTTGTTCCAGATTACGAGTTACCTGCTCATTTCCAAAGCAGCAGATCGAAAGTTGAATCCAATTATAATTTGTGTTACTTCTAAGATCTGGTGAGATTGTAGGAGAGAGAGAGAGAGAGAGAGAGAGAGAGAGAGAGAGAGAGAGAGAGAGAGAGAGAGAGAGAGAGAGAGAGAGAGAGAGAGAGAGAGAGAGAGAGAGAGAGAGAGAGAGAGAGAGAGAGAGAGAGAGAGAGAGAGAGAGAGAGAGAGAGAGAGAGAGAGAGAGAGAGAGAGAGAGAGAATCCTGTGATCATTTAGATTTTTTTACGCAATTTCCAGGATATCACTTTAGTAAAATATGTTTGAGTTGTTTTATAAGTCATTCAGCGCCTGGGAAAAATAATATACCGGCGCACAGGTGTGTTGGCGTGGACAAGGTGCAAGAATGGCTGATGAGTGTTGGGTTCATGCCCTCGACACAGGCTCCGGCTGACGGGGACACCAATCACCACTGGCAGACTAACAGATCAGTCCAGTGGAAACAATTGCAGGAAGTCCGGTTCACTTCTTATCAGCCGCGGTTTGGAAGAGCTGATAATCACAGTTTTTAAGCCGTGTAAGAGGGGGGTAATAGCTTTAAAAACAACACACCTGATACTTTTCGATACAAGAATTAAGACAGAATAAACTTGCAGGCCAAAGTTTATGAAGTATGCAATGGAAGAACAAGAAGCTAGAAAATGAAAGCATGAAGATAAGTTTACAAATGCCTTGAGTAATAGCTATAAACCACTACGTAAAGACCCTTGTAAGCAGTAAAGAATAAGCATAACGACAGGCTTCAACTAAACAGCCTGACAGAGGAGACATAGCGACGGAGTAACAGACATAACGTGAGAAATAACGTAAGAATCGAAGTAACAGGGAAACAGATGGCTCTTTAACAGTACATAAAAACAAAGGTGAAAGAAAATAAGAGACACATGCGGTTCACCAACATGAAGACAACCGTGGAAGAGAACAAAACAAGAGTAACAGAGAGACAGACAGCTGAGTCAAGTGCAAGAGTAAGAAATTAACCCGTCCGCTGCGATTGGCACGGATTTCGCCTTCACTGGTAGCCTGGTAACATATGCTCCCAGGTCTTCCTCTGCCTCTGTGGTGGGAGGTGGAGGGTTTTTTTTTTTTTTTTTTTTTTTTTTTTACGTTGTTGCCTATTGCGCCGGTAGGCATCTTCCCGGTGGGGCCTGATGGTCGGCCCAAGGCTTCTTCCAGGTGGGGCCTGATGGTCGGCCCAGCCCGTTCTGGCGCACGCGAGTGTTTATAGTGGCGCCATCTTGCATTGGCTCATGCTGCCCCCCGGAACTCGTTCTTGATTCGCTTGGACGGCTTCCTCTAGAGTCCGGGTTGATGGGTGGTCTTCAGGACAGCATGTGGGTAGTTTTAAGCCACTCGGCGGTGACTGAAAAATCCGAGTGGTAGCGTGGGGATTCGAACCCGCGTCGTCCATCACGCGGCGAATGTGGGTCCAGCACGCTATCACTTCGGCCACCGCCTACCCATGTGGTATTAATATGCTGGATTTTCCCTCCCAAGATGTATGACTTCACATTTTTCTTTACTAAATTGTAGCAGCCACTTTTTGTTCCACTCCTGTAGCTTGGTGATGTCTTCTTGTAGGAAATCCGCATCCAAGGGGTTAATAGAGACACAGACAATCGCGTAACAGATACACAGACAGGTTAACACAGCCATTAAAGTCTTGAATAACAGAGGCACGAATGACAGAGAAAGTGAGACAGAGTGAATAACAGGCACCGGTGAAAGACAATATAACAAAAGCAATGGACGCAGACGACTTAACAATACGTAGAGTAGTAGCTATGGGAGTAACAAGGACCGACAACAAGAGCAACAGAGACACAGAGAGCAACACCGGTCACCCGCTAACACAGCCGCGGTGGACAGCAAGAAACGCGACACAGCGGGCGAGAATCAGGTTACGGCGGGTCGGTGAGGGGAGGGACGCCTGATGAATCGAATAACTTTTGTGGAAAAAATCAAAGCTACAAAAATAAATAAATAAAATATATATATCAAATGTATGCATGTACACAAAGAGGAGAATAACAGCGATGTGTATCTTTTTTTTTCTGTAGTATAACGAAGGAAGGTTGTATCCGCATATATCAGAATCTATAGCGTGTAGAATGAAATCGGAATATTTATATCATTCAAAACACCACTGGGTTCATGTACTTCTCTGTAGGATAACGGAGGAGGAGGTTGTATCCGATTAATATCATAACCGATAGCGTGTTGAATGGGATCGGAATACTTATATCATTCAAAGCACCATTGGGGATAAACTCTTGAATCTCTTTGGGTACTTACTTCTGTTTCACTTTGGCACAGCAGCAAGTATCCGGGATTATTTGTTTATTTATTTACTTTGTCTTTGGCCCGTCTCCCTTACCGTAGAGAGAGAGAGAGAGAGAGAGAGAGAGAGAGAGAGAGAGAGAGAGAGAGAGAGAGAGAGAGAGAGAGAGAGAGAGAGAGAGAGAGAGAGAGAGAGAGAGAGAGAGAGAGAGAGAGAGAGAGAGAGAGAGAGAGAGAGAGAGAGAGAGAGAGAGAGAGAGAGAGAGAGAGTGAGAGAGAGAGAGAGAGAGAGAGAGAGAGAGAGAGTGAGGAAGAAGAGGAAGAAGAAGAAAAAGAAGAAGAAGAAGAAGAAGAAGAAGAAGAAGAAAAAGAAGAAGAAGAAGAAGAAGAGATAGAGGCGAAAGAGGAAGAGGAGGAGGTGGGGGGGAGGAGGAGGAAAAACACTATCGGACTTTGACTGTTGTAGCGACGCAGAAAACTAGCGAACTACGGAAGACCGAGAGGAAAACCTTGAACCCAATCTAAGAAAAAAAAAAGGAAAAAAAAAAAAAACATCTATCCATTTATCTTCGTATCATTATTTTCTTCTTAACGATTTAGGCTTCCGTTCATCTCTATCCAACCATTTATCTTTTTATCATTGTTTTCTTATCGAGTTATGCTTCCGTTTTTCTCTCTATCCATCCATTTATCTTTTTATCATTGTTTCCTTATCGATTGATGCTTCCGCTTATCTCTTTTTCCACCGATTTATATTTCATCCTTTTTACCTTCGATTTATGCTTCCGTTGCTCACTCTATCAATCCTCCTGTCTATCCGCATTCAGATACATACTTACATATCTTTCCCTCTCTTCCTTCTTCCATCTCTGTATGTTTATCTCTATCTTCCTTCCTAGCCACACTGAGCTACAAATTCACGGATCTTTCTCCCTCTTCACTCTATACTCCTGCATGTTTACCTCCATCCTTTTGCCTATCCACGTTCAGCTACACATTAAATTGCATCCTTCCCTCTCTTCCCTCCATCCCTCCACGTTTATCTTTTTCCTTCTGCCTATCCACACTCAGCTACACATTAACGCATCCTTCCCTATCTTCCCCCCATCCCTCCACGCTTATCTTTTTCCTCCTGTCTATCCACACTCAGCTACACCTTTACTCATCTTTCCTTCTCTTCCCTCCATCCCTCCACGTTTATCTCTATCCTCCTGCCTATCCGGACATAGCTACACACTTACGCATCTTTCCCCCCCTTCTCTTCATCCCTGCATACGTTTATCTATAACCGCTTACCAAACCACACTGAGCTACACATAAGCACATCTTTCCCTCCCATCCCTCCTTCCCTGTCCTTCAGCCCTCAACAAACCGTCTATTTCCGCGTCACTAAGTGCCACTAACAAAAACACGGTTGACGAGAACAATTACCTCCAATCACGGCTTTGTGTTCTCCTCAATGGTGCTGAACGAGGGCTCTCCTCCCCACCCCCACCCCTATGCACCTTGCCCTGACCACCACCACCACCACCACTACATCAAGCTCCACCCCTACTACCATCCCTGTCCCCTTTCGTATGCTGCTGCTGTTATGAAATGGGGTTTTCTTCCTTGCTTTCTGCGTAGACATCCAGCGAACAGAGTCTCGTATATGTTTTACCAGCTTTTCTTTGCCCTGTCATCTATTTTTTTTTCTGTATCCATCCCTCTCACTACCTCTCTCTCTCTCTCTCTCTCTCTCTCTCTCTCTCTGTTGTTTTTCTATCGAATGGTTCTGTTGCTTGAGAGGAAAGGATACTATCTGTGTTCTGTTGCATTGCGTGAGTGCGTGAGTGCGTGCGTGAGTCTGAGATATCAATAATGCAGAAGTATTCGCCGGTCCCCCGCAGACATACACACAGACAAGACACAATGACGGACACACAAACCTTCTGACCCCAATGCAATCTCGTTAGTGAGTGTTGTGTTGCGTTGTGCTGCGCGAAAGTTCCAGAGCTGCCCCGAAGGAAAGTGATGCCATGATTTTAACGAATGGTAATTAATAACACGATGAAAGAGGAGGAGGAGGCGGTGGTGGTGGTGATTGGGCAGGAGGAGGAGGAGGAGGAGGAGGAGGAGGAGGAGGAGGAGGAGAAAGAGGAAGGAAGAAGAAGTAGGAGGAAAGAGAGGAGGAAAAGAGAAGGAGAAGTAGGAGGAAAAAGAGGAAGGAAAGAGAAGAAGTAGGAGGAAAAAGAGGAGGAAAAGAGAAGGAGAAGTAGGAGGAAAAAGAGGAGGAAAAGAGAAGGAGAAGTAGGAGGAAAAAGAGGAGGAAAAGAAAAGGAGAAGTAGGAGGAAAAAGAGGAAGGAAGGAGCAGAAGAAGTAGGAGGAAGAAGAGGAAGGAAAGAGAAGGAGAAAGAGAAGAGGACGAGGAGAAGAAAGAGGAAAAACACAAGAAAAAAATAAAGAGAGAAAATCAAGAGGACGATGACGCTGAGGAAAAAAAAAAAAAAAGATGAAGTTAAACAAGAGTGGGACGCAGATGACAGGCGTAACACTAATAATAACAATGACTGTCTATTTAAATACCTCAGACCCACTGCCAATATAGCGTCAATTAAGGGAACGGGAGGAGGCGGAGGAGGAGGATAAAAAATATATATAAAAGTAAATCATTAAACAATTTAGCAACAGTGCTTTTTTGGTGCCATTTTTTACCGTAGCGTAATAAATGTGCATTATTATTTTCCGGTGTAATAATATTTTTTTCTTTTATGCTCTTTTTTTTTTTTTTTACCTTCAGCGTACCAAACCCGGCCTGAACTGACCACTTTTAATATTGTTTGATAATTTTATAGTTCAATTTAGACTTTTGGCCAAGCGTGCGTGCGTGCGTGCGTGCCTCTACCTATCTATCAATATATACACGCCATCAAAATAGAATCTGTTAGCGTGCGGTGGTGGTGGTGGTGGTGGTGACATGAAGCAATATATTGGGATGTGGTGGTGAGGTGATGGCGGGAGAGGTGATGGCGGGTGAGGTGGCTTGTTTGACCTGCTCTGGCGTCCAATATACGGCTCTGTACTGAGTGTGAACAGGTTTATAGTATTAATTCTGCTTGTCCTCAGTGGTGGTGGTGGTGGTGGTGGTGGAGGTGCAGCGGTGTTGTGTTGTCCCCATGGATGTGTTTTATAAAGTTTAGCTCTGGTTTTATGGGTTAACATGTTGGTGTAATGTAAGTCTCGTTAGTCTCCTCGCGTAGCCATGCCGCAGTTTTCCGAGCAAAGACACACACTTGAAGGGCTTACGGCGTGCCGGGAATGTATATATAGTGCAAGGAGTGGCGAATTCCATCACGTATGTCCGCGTCCCTCTTTTTTTTTTGTAATGCAGGTGTGGTTTGTGTCCTTTGTCCTTCTCTGCGGCGCGGCTCTCCGATCACACACCATTTGAAAGCTTGTTGCGTGCTGGGAATGTGGAGTGCAATGGCTTACTCAGCTCTGTGACGTATGTGTCTTTCTTCACCCTTCCATTTTTAAACCTTGCACCAAATTTAAGTATTATGATGTGGGATTCGTTATCTTTATTCGTTATTCGTCACTCCTTTTTCTTTTTTTACAGCAAAGAAAGCAGCGGAAGGGCAAAAATAAGGGAAAACAAAAAAAACATACATTTATTCGTTATTCGTCACTCCCTTTTTCTTTTCTTTTTTTCAGCAAAGAAAGCAGCGGAAGGGCAAACTTAAATGAAAACAAAAAAGCCAGACATTTATCCGTTATTCGCTACTAAGCTATATGAGGAATAATACCATACTAACCTTTCCCGTGTTTCTTGTCTTGCTTCCTTTAATTATCCTCGCTCTGACGTAATGAGTCCGAGTGTTCCTAATAAGACCTTCGAGTTATTTTAGGAAGCAATGAAGTAACTTTTTTTCTCCGATATTCTTCTTTTACTTCCTATAATCATCCTCGTTTGGTCAGAGTGAAAGCCTCAGTAATAAGACCCGCAAGCGTGGTCCTGTTTTTGAATGCTGTGAGTGATTTATTCCGCTGCACAATAATGGAGCAAAATTCTATCATGGCGAGGCAGCGTCCCGCGCACTCTACTCTTCTTAATGCGGCGACACGGAGGCACAAAAAGGATGTATCTTTTGTCACAAATGTCGGGTAAGTCGTAATGTTGTTTTCTCCTCTCTCTCTCTCTCTCTCTCTCTCTCTGTGTGTGTGTGTGTGTGTGTGTGTGTGTGTGTGTGTGTGTGTGTGTGATCTGTTGGGAGTCATGCACTGCGCAACTGAAAATCCTAAATCCTTTCTCCTACAATACTATCTTTTAAAAATATATATCCATTCCGTGATTTGACTCATTTCTGTTGTTATAAGTCCCCAATGACTGAACACAAAACTATCTTGTTCAGCTTGATGTCTGAAATGTCTCTTCTTCAACGAATATGTGAGAAACATTCGAATGTTCGACCAGAACTGAAATGCCGCTTGTCTATAATATTTTGGGGGGGTCGTCTCATCGCCCTGTTTATAGGGAACATAAAATCTGGTTGTTTCCATTTCCCATCGACGAGTCGGTCCCGCGTTACCGGCGATCCTGCCAAATGAGCAAAGCCTCGTTGTTCTGAATGTGGCGCTGCACGAGGCTTGTTCGAGAGGAAAAAAGCTTATATATTCTCGGTGTTTTGGAAAAAAAAATCCCGCTACGCGAAGGCGGGTGATAAAAATGCATACACTGAAGTTGCTTTGGTAAATAAAACACGTGGTGTGTGATGAAAATCAGCATCCTATTAGTATTACCCATCATGATCTCTCATTTCCCTCCTCCTCTCTTTTTCAACAGCTTTTTAAGAGAAGAGAATTTTCCGTGTTCAGGTTTATAATTTGCCGTTTGACGCAGCGAGGGCCGGCTCTTGATTGTCATTCCGCGCATTTTGCAGTCAATGTTTCTGCTCCCTTTGTTGACGGTAAGCGGCAGACATTTTCTGTGTGTCATTATACACCGCCAGCCGCTCACTGCAGTTTTCTGAAATGTCTCGTTGGTCGGTGAGTCTGATGGACTATAGAAACTTCATACTTGCTTTTTGATAGTGAAGTTAGCGAGGCTCAGTGCTCTACCATTTAGAGGACACTGTGACCAGCATCGCAGCGCCAACAAACCAGCCACTCACTCGCTCCACAGTGTATGAAGGTCCCTGTTGGTCGGTTGCGCTGATAGAATACAGAATCTCTACACTTGGTTATTGTTAGTGAAGATAGAGTCAAATCATCAACTAGTGTTTTAGCATCAAGAGGAATTGCTAACAGTATTGGAGCAGGCTCAAAAGCAAACATCATTAACTTATGCAGAATTATCTCACAGGAACACGATGACAAGACTTAGGGTAGTTGACTCATAGAGAAGGAGAAACAACATTTGATTGGCGATAAACACTTAAGAGCAGCATGAATCTTGTTCCGCTGAATGGATAAGAGACCGAGGCAGACAGCCGTGGTAATTGAGCTGTAGAGATGTGATGCTTATGAGGGCCTGAGGGAGCATGTGACTGAAGACGCAGACACATTAACTGTAGCCGTGTGTGTGTGTGTGTGTGTGTGTGTGTGTGTAAACCATATGGCAGACAATGATCGAAACAGGAAAAAGGTGGTCGAAAATGTGATGAAGATGTAGAAATAGGTGAGAAAAGTTGTTGAAAGCTATCGACACAGACCTACAGCCTTCAAGCAAGTAGACCGACACACACACACACACACACACACACACACACACACACACACACACACACACAGGAAAATAATATACACTTGTCATGGTGGCTTGCGAGACTATTTGTGATGAACGGCTGCCGCTGACAAGACGCAGCACCCAGCATTAGCCAACATATCACAGACTTTCGCTCAGGCCATGCATCCAGCCAGCAATGTTAAAGAAGGAAGCAGTGCCTTACAAGGACAGGCAGACACGATGCAATCATTTGGTATAATAACGAGTGACGCAATACTAGATTTCGAAGAGAGGTAGTTGAGATATTTTGAAATCATTCACAAACGCAATAAATATTAAAGTAACCGGAAATAGCTTCTTTGAACAGGTATATAAGGGATATTTCAGTAATTCTAGAGATGAAGAAATCGAAAACCACGTCACACAAAACTCATTCATAATTAATTCGGGAAACGGAAAGGAATTATAAACGAATATTTTCCGAGAATCAACATAGCTCATCCTTAACGAGAAAAGGGAATGTCTGCGTCGGCTACTCGTGTTTTGAGGAAAGGTGACGCTGCCGGGAAGTCACCAAACGATTTGCTTAGCCTGGACAAAACCGCCGGGCAGGGACACAAGACGCGACATCAACCCCGAGGCCATTTACTTAGTATACCGGAGATCAAAGTACACTGTGACCACGTCTGACCCCTTGCAGCGAGCGGCCTCCTTGCTCCCTCGCTCCTACCTTCTGCTTCCCATCTCCTGCTGCTACTGGTGTTCCCTCAACCCAAGCCTCTTATTGCAGTTTGTAAATGAGACGATGTGGATAAAATGATGCCAAGGGGGTCTGATGGCAATGAGCACACTACAAAGACTGACCTATGGTGATGTCTATGGTGAGACCTACATCTATGGTGATCCCAAGGGAGTATGGCGACAATGATCACACTATACGCAGGCTGATCTATGGTGATATATATACGGTGATGACCATGGTGATGTCTATGACGTGTATGGTGATGTCAAGGAAGTATGGTGACAATGATCCCACTATACACAGGCTGATCTATGGTGATATATATACGGTGATGACCATGGTGATGTCTATGACGTGTATGGTGATGTCAAGGAAGTATGGTGACAATGATCCCACTACACAGGCTGATCTATAGTGTCACTGTAGTCAGCTCAGGGCTCACTCACTCACGCTCTTTTTTTTAACAGAAGAGGAAGCTGATCAAGGGTTAAAACAAATAAAAAAATAAAAAAAACGGTTTCACTGCTCGTATTAAAGAAGTAGAAAAGAGATAAAAGAAAATATAGGCGATAAAAGAACGTAGAGAAGATATAATAAAAGAAAGTAGAGAGGAGAGATGATCAGAAGGAAAATTACATATGTGGGGATATTAAGACCGAGAGCAGGACCAGGATGTAGAGTGGGATGAGTGAGGTTCCTGCCCCTATACTTTTAATACCGTTGCTGCTGCCCCCCTCTCCCTCTCTCTCCTCCGGCTACCCCTCTCCTCTTCATGCTGCGGCCCCATTCTTCTCCTCCTGCTGCTGCCTAAACTCACCCCCGATGTTGCCTGCTAATCACATGAGGCCGCGAGAGTAATGTGAAGCAGAAAGAGAGAATAAGGAGCCACTTTGATACCACTGCCACTTACTATACTATAACTGTTGTACCTATTCGTGTTACTTCCATTACTACTATAACTACTACTACTACTACTACTACTACTACTACTACTGCGGATTCCTATGCACTAAATACCCATTCTATATAAGGCAAGTGGTCCAACGAGTAAGTGTTCATCAGTTCTACACGCCAAGAGGTATTGGACCATATATTAGGCTTTCAACGGGAGCTGTGAACTGCTACGTGATCTGCCTACAGGTAAGAACGATCATCTTCAGCGCCACCTGTGAGGATGACCGATAAGGTGTGGAGGTGAAGGTGGTGGTGATGGTGGTGGTGGTGGACTATAGAAAACCACGTAAGCTATGACCGGTACATCACATAGTTCAGTGTGTGTGTGTGGGGGGGAGGGGGGTGTACTGGGTTTCTATGCATTGTCTGTTATCTGTTTGCTTATTTGCTTGTCTCTCTCTCTCTCTCTCAGTGGATCCCTAAATTCATCTATATCAACAAGAATACATATATTTTTTGTTCGCAGACACACACACACACACACACACACACACACAAAGGTTCGAGCGTCGCTCAGGCCGAGATTTTTCCACCGACAAGGAGCGGTTACTGTTCCCCTGTGAGCAAGGGGCATGGGGGGTGTGGTGTGTGAAGGTGAAGGCTGTACCCAGATATCGACTATTAGGAGCTTGCTCTGATCGATAAGGTATTTGCTGGCGATGACGAGTCCAGCTCGTGATCAGGCCGTGGTGAATTACACGAATGCACGCAAGCACAGACACGCACACAAACATTAGTTGCATTATCATTTAATCGCTGCAAACTGTAAGCAAGTATGTCGGCCTGTTTTTTCTTCTTCTTTTTATTTACGACACAACTTTCTACACCAAAATTTAAATACCCACGAACAGGCAAAAACGTGATAGCAGAAAAGGGCAAATAGCGGCTGAAGGAAAGTTCCGACAAATAAAAATTAAATTATCAACTAGAGTCACCCCCCCCCCAAAAAAAAAAAAAAAAGTTTCTTGGAGCCGTCTGCTGGGGCACCAAACAAGATTTTTTTTTTTTTTTTTCAACATAAGGAGCAGGTTAACATGAATTCACGGCGCTTGTAATGTTTGTGAGAGACCCAGACACGCCACTCCTCGCTGGCATCTACACAGTCTGCTGTTACGCTACTCTTTGGTTAAGAAAGAATCAAAACGAGAGATAAATGTAAGAAAATAGATAGATGAATCGATATACAAAGATAGAGGGATATCGAGAGAGAGAGAGAGAGAGAGAGAGAGAGAGAGAGAGAGAGAGAGAGAGAGAGAGAGAGAGAGAGAGAGAGAGAGAGAGAGAGAGAGAGAGAGAGAGAGAGAGAGAGAGAGAGAGAGAGAGAGAGAGAATCTTAATCTTACTGTATATTTCTCCTGCCTAAGATAGTCTGCAACACCTCACTGTAACTTTTGGCAGTTGTATGTTTCTGTATTGGGATTTGTTTGTATCTAGTAAATAAAAAGAGAGAGAGAGAGAGAGAGAGAGAGAGAGAGAGAGAGAGAGAGAGAGAGAGAGAGAGAGAGAGAGAGAGAGAGAGAGAGAGAGAGAGAGAGAGAGAGAGAGAGAGAGAGAGAGAGAGAGAGAGAGAGAGAGAGAGAAAGCACCATAAAACTAAAGAGGTCGTAACACTTAATGCAAATAAGAAAAACAGAAGAAAAAATAATCAGACCACAATAATCTTTCAAGTTTTCCTCAATCAAGCATGCTTCGTTTTTTTTCCTTACTATATATTAGAGCAACTTTCTCGTTGTTGGAAAAAAAAGGACTAGCCTGTATATTACCATGGCCATCTTTATAAGCACTAAGCACGCTCTCTTATGTGCAAATATCAACTGACGAAGAAAAACAAGTAAGGAAGAAAAGAAAAAAGAACGAAGGGAAAAAATAACTCTTACTCACCGACATCAACTTTCGTTTTACTTACAAATAAAATAATAAAAACGCAAATAGCAAAAGTACTCTCTCTCTCTCTCTCTCTACCTAAATTCAAATCAAAACACCATTCTGTTACTTCCTTCCCTTCCCCCCCCCCCCCCCCACCACCACCACCACCATCACCACCACCAGTACAAAATCAACAACAGAAAGAGCAAGAAGAGGAAGAGGAGCATGATCACTTATCCTCCTCCACCTCCGAAAAGCGCAAGAGGAATAACAAGAGGAAGAGGAGGAAGAAGAGGAACAAGATCACCTGTCCTCCTACCTTCAATAAGAGATAAAGGAACAAGAGGAAGAGGAAAAAGAGGAGGAAGATCACCTTTTCTCCTCCTCCTCTTCCTCCTCCAAAAACAGCAAGAGGAACAACAAGAGGAAGGGGAGGAAGAAGAGGAGGAAGATTACCTTTTCTCCTCTTTCAACATCAGAAAGAGGAACAACAAGAGGAAGGGAAAAAGAGAAGCAAGATCACCTTTTCTCTTCTTTCAACAACAAAAAGATGAACAACAAGAGAAAGGGAAGAAGAGGAAGATCACATTTTCTCCTCCTATTTCAACAACAGAAAGAGGAACAATAAGAGGAAGAGGAGGAAGAAGAGGAACATGATCACCTTTCCTCCTCTTCCAATAACACCAAGAGGAACAAGAGGAAGAGAAAAAAGAAGAGGTGGAGCATGATTACCTTCTCTCCTCCCTTCAATAACAACAGCAAGAGGAACAAGAGGAATAGGAAGAAGAGGAGCATGATCACTTTTTCTGCCCCTCCTCCTCCTCCTCCTCCTCTCGTAACAAGCGATTGGGGCCACATTACCATTCCGAGACCCAGTTACAAGGCGACCCAAATACTCACTCACCTACCTCTGACGCTGCCGCCGAAACACCGCTTAGAAGGAGGGCGGGAGGGAGGGAGGGAGGCGAGGGCGGCGGTGCTAGTGGTGGAAGGGATGATACGCTCTTCTCCAATGCTCTCCACGTCCCCCGTATAACCTGGAAGGAAGGCAAGCATGGAATGGTAATTGGTACGCTGAACACAGAGGACAGTTAGCTGCGGCGTGATGTGTAACGAAGGGTGTATGGAAGGGACACATATATACACGGCGTGGGAATAGAGGGGATGAAGACACATGGGAAGAAGTAGCTAGGATGAAATGAAGGTTTGCAGAAAGACACTTGGGGACAGATATAGGCGGGCGAAAGAATGAGGCTTGTGGGAAGAAGAGGAGAGAACATGCAAGGAATGAAGGTCTGTGGGTGTAGGAGAGGAAGGTACTAAGCAAATGAGGAAAAGGGAGTGAGGTCTGTTTGAGGATAAGAGAGGAAAGGAAAGAACTAAACAAAGAAAGAAATGGGATTGAGGCTTGTTTGAAGAAAGGAGAAGACATATATGAAGGAGAGAACATAGAGGTGTATGAGAAGGAAGGGAGGAAAAGGAGAAGGAAGACAAGACAACATAATAAAGAAATATATGGAGTATCTATAAATCAAAGAGGGAAGTATAAGGAGCATCGATAAGGATGTAAAAAAGACAGACAAAAAGAGAACAGAGATACAGGCTACAATACAGAAGACACTAAAAAGAGGAATTGTCGTTTTAAAGAGAGAGAGAGAGAGAGAGAGAGAGAGAGAGAGAGAGAGAGAGAGAGAGAGAGAGAGAGAGAGAGAGAGAGAGAGAGAGAGAGAGAGAGAGAGAGAGAGAGAGAGAGAGAGAGAGAGAGAGAGAGAGAGAGAGAGAGAGAGAGAGAGAGAGAGAGAGAGAGAGAGAGAGAGAGAGAGAGAGAGAGAGAGAGAGAGAGAGAGAGAGAGAGAGAGACTGTTGACTGGACTTGAAACATTTCAGGACAAAGGTATTGAGAGCAAACACCAAGCCACGAGGAATGTTATACAAAGAAAGGAACAGTGGAAAGCGAAGTTTTATAATAATCAATAAATCTCAAGTGAATTAAATCAAGATACTCACCGAAATATCAAATGAATTTGATCAGATGAATAAATAAACAGAACAAATAACCTCCTTACACGCAAAACAGTCCGAAAAAACAAAAAACAAAATCCCGAGTAAAACTAGTCAAACAAAATATCAAAATGTGAGTGTGACACTATATTATATTTTCCTCATTCATTTCCGTCGGGAATTTCCAAACGCTGTCCAGCTCACATCATTAATTACCGAGCAGAGAGAATTACAAAACAATTCTATGAACATAAACAAAGCCCGCGCCAGACTTTTGTATGTGTTTGAGTGTATAATATGTGCCGATGTGCCATTGTTTATGTGTGTGTGCGTATATATGTGTATATATATATATATATATATATATATATATATATATATATATATATATATATATATATATATATATATATATATATATATATATATATATATATATATATATATGTCGCGGCCTATGCGCCGGTAGGCTTCTTCCCGGTGGGGCCTAATGGTCGGCCCAACCCGTTCTGGCACAGGGGAGTGTTTATAGTGGCGCCATCTTGTGTTGGCTCATGCTGCCCCCCGGAACTCATCTTTGAGCCTCTCTTTGGAGAGGTTATCTAGAGACCAGGTTGATGGGTAGTCTTCACGACAGCATGTGGGTAGTCTTAGGCCACTCGGCGGTGACTGAAAAACCTCAGCTGTGCGGCGGCCAGGATTCGAACCCTCGTCCCTCCTGGAGCTCCTGAACGCGGGGCCGTCACGCTAACCACTCAGCCACCGCCTCCCCTGTATATGATAAATACATATACATCTGCACGTGTGTGTGTGGGTGTGTGTGAGAGAGAGAGAGAGAGAGAGAGAGAGAGAGAGAGAGAGAGAGAGAGAGAGAGAGAGAGAGAGAGAGAGAGAGAGAGAGAGAGAGAGAGAGTCACACACACATATATGGGCTGAGAGACAGATAAGTATAGGCACTCGACGAATGAACAAACACGCCGCAGCGGCTTCTTGTGTCCAGGTGGCCCCGACAAGGCCAGCTGCTGCTGCTGCTGCTGCTGCTCTGTGTGTGTGTGTGTGTGTGTGTGTGTGTGTGTGTGTGTGTGAGAGAGAGAGAGAGAGAGAGAGAGAGAGAGAGAGAGAGAGAGAGAGAGAGAGAGAGAGAGAGAGAGAGAGAGAGAGAGAGAGAGAGAGAGAGAGAGAGAGAGAGAGAGAGAGAGAGAGAGAGAGAGAGAGAGAGAATCATATCAAGCACAAAGAGCGGAGGGAATCGAACAGAAGACGATCTAATGCTACTTCATGAAAGAAGAAAAATATATATCCGTATGTATATTATTTACCAAGTATTTCCGTAATACTCTCGACGAATTTTTTCGTTGTTCTAAATATTTACGAGTCTTGAAAGAAAAGCTCCTGCAGACTGACTCTCTCTCTCTCTCTCTCTCATGCGGCGTGTCCCAGAAGCTCAAGACGAATAAATTATTATTATTATTTTTTATTTATCAAAAAAATGCGAATAGATTCTCGATATTTTTTGTGTAATTGGAGGAGATGTGTTGGCGGGCGTGCACACCGAGGGCCCGTGCCTGTCCCTGGGGTCTGTGTGTGTGTGTGTGTGTGTGTGTGTGTGTGTGTGTGTGTGTGTGTGTGTGTGTCCAGTCAACCTCACTACTGTCGTTTACCTTCTTGTTGCTGTTGTTTCTACTGTTAATGAGACTCAATGGTGAGGGTGACACACACACACACACACACACACACACACACACACACACACACACACACACACACACACACACACAGCTATAAGCCCTTAATCAACGCAGCGCCTATCAGCTGTAATAAATGAAGCAAACAGGTCGAAGAGGAGCGCTACAAAAACACTTGTAGTAGAATAGGTCATGAGGGATGCGGTAACACAGTTAAGCCTCGGTTACGAAGAGGACATTCAACCTCAACGCAGGGAACAACAGACGCACAGAGGTCGAAGGGGAGAGAGAGAGAGAGAGAGAGAGAGAGAGAGAGAGAGAGAGAGAGAGAGAGAGAGAGAGAGAGAGAGAGAGAGAGAGAGAGAGAGAGAGAGAGAGAGAGAGAGAGAGAGAGAGAGAGAGAGAGAGAGAGAGAGAGAGAGAGAGAGAGAGAGAGAGAGAGAGAGAGAGAGAGAGAGAGAGAATTAACATTCAGGTCACGAAAGCTATGGTGTTTACTTGTTTTTCCACCTGTAACTTGTAACCTAACCTTATGTAACTATGGGAAATGAATAGCGATCGAAGGGGTGGGAAAGAGAGAGTAAGCTAACACTTTACACCACAAACCAGGAAAACCACTGCAATATTCAGTTTTTCCTCCATTTTTCGTAACCGTGTGTCTTTGGCAGGTTCACTGAGCGGGGGCGCTACAGCCAATCAAGTCATTCATCTCGTCGCGACCTTTCCTCCGCCCCTGCCGCTGCCCGCCTCTGACATTTCCACCGCCAGGAAGACGCGCGTGATCAATGGACTACGCCGGAGAAGCAGCAACCACATTTGACAAGGTTGTCGTAGAGGCTGTACTACTATTTCGATGAGTATTTTAGTGAGCCAAGTGATATTTAACGAGGCTTCTGCACCATAAACGATAAAAACACTCATGAGAACCCGACTGATTTCCTTTGTGGCCTTTGTAAATAGTTGTAGTGAGGGGCGAAAACGTCTGAGCACACGGGTGCGGATCCTTACCAGCATCACAAGTGCGTATCCTCCTTCTGTATGTGTGTGTAATTCACCACGGACTGATCACGAGTTGGACTCGCTTTCGCCAGCAGGTACCCTCCCGACGAGAGCAAGTGCTCATTATCGTCGATCTCTGGGTACTGCCAGGACCTCACTCACCACCCCCATCACCCTTGCTCAAGGGGGGACAGTAACCACTCCTAGTCAACCGAAAGAATCCGGCCTGAGCGGGGCTCGAACCGCCGCCTGTTTGGCCGTTAAGCCTCGCAGCACAGCGCTCTACCGATTGTACCACCGGAGCGGTGTCTTTGTGTGTGTGTGTGTGTGTGTGTGTGTGTGTGTGTGTGTGTGTGTGTGTGTGTGTGTGTGTGTGTGTGTTGATGGGTCATTGTTCGGTCTACCTTCACTTGTCCAAAAGACCCATTTCACATTTTACTATTTTTTTTAATATCATTTACGCGAAGAAAAAGTGGCGATGAGATTTTTTTTATATATTTTCTTCTTTCTTTTTTCCACAAGGTAGATACTGCCGCTGCTCTTGACTCATCCCTCGTTAAAGACGGAGGAGGAGGAGGTGTTCCTCTTCAGGCTAACATTTGAAGCCACTCGTAAAAATCCCGGCGATAAAAGGCCACGGGAAAGAGTTCCCAGGCTATTTATTCACAATTACAGCGCCACTTTCAACTGCCATCGGCGGAATCAATAAAGAAGAGAATTCGAAAGGGGATTAACTTAATCTACCATAGATATATTACAGTGTACAGAAAATTAGACAGATACCGAAGATCCGTGTCCTTTAAAGTACGAGTCACAAGCCCTTATATAATGGGTCGCCTCAAACCTACAACAAGCAGTTAAATAAACACTGGATGAAGTTCTCGAATTGTACGTAGTTATCAAGACCTTCGCTTCGGTGTCGTGAGGGTAACTGAAGAGCGTTGCCAAAGATGAGCTGTTCGTAAAAGTAGTATGTTTATTTTGCCGTCAGCCATATGTCTTACTAATTCAGACATACACTTACGTATTCACTAACAGTCCTTTCAGTCAACGCCAATGCTGGAAGGTGTAAAGGAGCCGCCACATCGCTGAGGCAACTCGCCGCAAGAGGTGACGAACACGAGACTAACCCAAAGTATCTGTCCTGCAGGCGTCTGAAGGCAAAATTTTATTACGGAATAAAAAAAACGACATGGGCAAAAAAAAAATAGAGGGAGAATAACGTATCGTGACACACACACACACACACACACACACACTCGGCACAATAAGTTGATGCGTTTTTCCGCCATGTATCAGGCTGCGCGGGGCGGCGGTAGTGGACGGCGGCGCTGGCGGCGGCGGCGGGGGGCGGCAGGCGGCAAGTCGCGGCGTGGCGGGCAGCGGCGGGGAAGCCAGCGCGGAGGTAATGAAGTGACGCACGCCAAATAGTGCTCCCGGACGCTCCCTTTGATATTTGACGCACGCTTTCCAGTACACCGAATTCTCTGAACTACCACGGGTAATTATGGAAGCCTAATTATTATTTCGGTTTGGATATCATTTGCAGATATTTGTTGCGCATGATTTACTCGTGTGTGGAGGAGGGAGGAGAGGGGAAAAATATGTGACTTAATATTCTGTTTTCATGAAAATGTTTGGGGATAATATTTATCGCTGCCCGATTTGTTGGTGAAATAATACAGGTCGTGCGTGTGTATGTATGTATGTATGTATATATGAAGGCATGTATGTATGGATATTTTAAATGGATGAATTTAAGAATGTGGATGTATGTATATTTATAAGTTCTCTCTCTCTCTCTCTCTGTATTTTCCCACGGTGAAGTGGTGTGTGGCGGTTCGTACACTTGCATATTGGAGCTGCCGTTCCCCAAAAAACCCCCCCCCCCCCCCCAAAAAAAAAAAAAAAAAAAAAAGAAGCAAAAGTCGGCAGAGATATAAAAAGGTCCTCATGCACTTCACACCACGACAAGGTATGTGTGGCCAGTCCTGGAGCCTTTCAAGAGTGGTCAGGGCGGGGGCGTGACAACCTCATCCACACACTCAGCTTGGTTTTATTAGCTGTACTGTATCACTACCAGTCTTCTCGCACTTTCATTGTTAGCTGTACTGTATCATTGACCAGTCTTCTCGCACTTTCATTGTTAGCTGTACTGTATCATTGACCCGTCTCACCCTTCTGAAGGCCTGCCAAACAGCTACACATCTTGCAGCATTTTCAGTTTTTCTTCCCCGCCACGCTATTCTCCTGAAATCACCGTTACATAAATATTGCTGTGAATGGTCGTAATGTCTAGAATTCCAGCATTGCCACAACACGTGCGCATAATTCTCTTTGCGAACTAGTCAGGCATCATAAAACTGTCACCTCAGCACATTCCTGGTCTCGCGCGCAATAAATCAGGCGTATGCTAGGCCTTCCGAGGGGTGGCGGGGGGAGGCCGGCAGCTCTCTTCAGACGCGCGTGAATAAGGGCAACACGACGGCCGGCCACACTTGTCACAAATCTGCATCAACACCAGGGACAGGTACTAGATTCTGATTTTATTCCCCATGAACTGAATGTGTAATATATAACTCTTTCTTTTAACTGCAATTGTAATATTTTTCCTTCACAGGTTGGTGTCTTGTCCCTATTAACTAGACTTTTAGGGTGATGACCATGGCTAACGACCAAGCGGAAGAAACCTTTTTTTTTTCTTTTTTTGGAAGTGTAAAATATATTGCTCTCAGTTCGCTATGTGGCTGACGAATAAATGGCAGTTTGAAGGTACCAGAGCACAGGAAGATATCAAGGTACCTATAAACTTAAATCAGATATTCCTCTTTTGATATTATATTTTACTTTCTTTCTAGACTCGGAATTTTTTTTATGGTTTGTCTTGTTCTCTCTTGCCATAAAAACAGCAAACCAGCTCGGAGTAGTAAAACTGCTTTGGAAACATCACATTCTCTTCTCAAGAACAATTTGTTGCAATAAGCTTGAGGTATTTTTAAGACTTCCTGTTACCTGAATTAGTCACAATAAACGCACCGTATTTTTTTACGCTAACGGAAGAAGCTGATGGAAAAAAAAAAAAAAACACCCACACCAAAAAAACTCCCGCTAAGAGAGAGCCACGGTGTAGTAAGACATTTTTTTCCCTCCTGATCAACATTATTATACTTTCAACGCGCGGTTTTTTGGCGGCACTAGTTTTCTTCTGGCAGTGTTGTTATAATGAACCCAATGTAATGAATCTAATGCACGGAGAATACTCGGAATTTTATCGTGGCCTCAGCTCAAATACCTTCGTTCCCGCAAAACATTAGCTACAATTTTATGCATATCATCACGCTTACAAGGGTTGGATGAGCTCAGACCCGCGCCATTAAGAGCACCATGTAAGGAAATTCAAGAAAAAAGTCCAGTGTTAGAAAATTCGAAAAGCTTTTTGATTTTTTTTTCTTACACTTTTCAGAGTTTTTAATACTTCTATTGGATATGGCACAATAAGTTCTGCAACCTTTGATATGATATGTGTGTGTGTGTGTGTGTGTGTGTGTGTGTGTGTGTGAGAGAGAGAGAGAGAGAGAGAGAGAGAGAGAGAGAGAGAGAGAGAGAGAGAGAGAGAGAGAGAGAGAGAGAGAGAGAGAGAGAGAGAGAGAGAGAGAGAGAGAGAATAGTGATATGGACTCGTAACATTCATACACAGACAGACAGACAGACAGACATAACATCGTCTCCTCACCAGCGAACGTAAACGAGCACCATAACAATAACAATGAGGTGTGTGCGCTTTCATCCCCCTCATTCCCCCACACACATATCCCCCTACATCCCCTCACCCTCCCTCTCTCCATCATACCCACATAGCACCTAGCCCCTCCCTCCTACTCTCTCGCCTTCCCCCCACCACACATACCCTTCACCCCTCTCTCCTCCCTTACCTCCCTCACACCCACTAAGCTCCTAACCCCTTTCTCCCCTTCCCCCCATCACACACACACACACACACACACACACACACACACACACACACACACACACACACACACACCTTCCCTCCCCCTCTGCCCCATCCCACCTACATGCCCCTCATACCCAAACTCTTCTCTCCGCCACACCCACATAGCATCTAACCCCTCCCTCCTAATCCTTCCCCTTACCCCCTCCCCCCTCACATCCCCCTCACCTCCAACCACCCTCCCACTCTCCATCACACCCATGTAACACTTAACCACTTCCTCCCTCTCCGCTCCCCACACACTCCCCTCCCTTCCTCCTCTCCCCTCCCAGTCACCCCCCCCCCACCACACCCACTACATGATGGCGCCGCCGCGGTAATGATAATGGTGATGAGCAATAGTTATCATGCACCTGGAAACACGCGGGCGCCCTAATTATTTAAACTGTTATTCATCAAAGTAGATGATACAGGCTATGTCCGTTTAAGCACGCACACACCTGTCCCCACGCATCCCCCTCACTCCACCCCCCTCCTTCCCCACCTCTCTCTCTCTCTCTCTCTCTCTCTCATTTTTATTTCTCTCCTCGTTCTCCCTCTCCTTTTTCCCACCAACACCATGACTTGACTCCTCCTCATCCTCCTCCTCCTCCCTCCCTCCCTCCCTTATCCGCATCTACCCGCCCACACCCCCACTGTACACACACACACACACACACACACACACACACACTGAGACCTGTTTTCCGACTCGTGACCGCAGAGATTAAATGGCTCTGTATCGCGGCATCCTCCCAGTTTGTCATTAACGTATAGCGAATGAAGCTGGACTAAGGCTGGACTGGGAAATGGTTGGGGGATAGTATGGGACTGCCAATGAGGGAATGGGTGGGGACGACTGGGCTGAAGGGGGGGAAATAAATGGGGATGTTTACCAAGATTGGGTGAAGGTGTGGGCTGCAGGCATGGACTGGCGGTGAACTGGGCTTATGGGTAGGGACTGAACTTGACAGGGAAGAGGTGTGGGGGTGGAAGGTGGGTGGTGTAATGCTTGAAAGTGAGGGTAATCTAATGCTTGGGCATGGGACACGACGCACTCGGCATAGCAAGAGAGCACAGTCCTTTTCTTTTTATTTGGTGTTTGAGTGTCAACAGCGACAGGGTTTTTTGAGTGTGTGCAGCAAGGCTCACCTGAGAAGCTTTAACTCAGGTGATGCTTCAGTTCACTGGATTACGTTGGGGTCACCGAGTTTGGCACAAAGGACTGTTTGTTTCTTTTGATGAAGCTCCGTTTTAGCTCAGAGTCAAGTTGGCAGCTCTTCCCTGTTCCACACACGCTCTGCAGCTAGGATTTGCCACCAACAGACATAGATGGCAGTTTGCGCGTGACAAGGTCCGGTACAGGGATGTTACGGGAAGCTAGTCGGTCTAAACATTGCACAACTCCTGAGAACAAATTAGTCTCCTTGATTCTGTCCTTTCCATAATCACATTTTCCTAATTTTACTTAAAGCAATCCATCGTATTCATATTAAGTAAACAGACGGTTAATCTATTTCATGCATTCGATACACACGAAACATTGTGTCAGTCTGGATCAAATTAACGTCCCCCGTCTCCCATTACGTATAAATGACAAAAGATGCAACCATCATACTGCTTAACGGAACTTTCAAGACTTAAGTACATTCACGAAGCAGATTACTTTAGAAATGTTTGACACAAGTGATGCTGCATTAGTCCTTATCAGATCACCGGCAAAGAAACCTCCCGCCGCAGAATGGCATGAAAGAGAGTGGCGCAGCTGATCGTTTATTAGTCTCGATCAGGATAAGAACTCCTCCCCCCCTACTATCTCACGGAGTGCCCAGCGGTTAGCGCCAAGCCTTGCATCGCCGCGGCAGCACTCCATCGCCGGCTGCCAAGCCAGATCGTTGCACATCAGTGTTCCCGGATCGGACACAGAGCACGGCTGATCCGCTGCAGGTACAAAAGGATTTGGGAGGGGTTTGTGCACCGATTTTTCTTTGCGATTTGCAGCCTTTTTTCATCCGGGAAGGTTCAGCGTACAAAAGCAGGTAGACTTTAATAAGAGAATGATGGAGGATCAGATGATCATCGTACGTATACAGCTGCCCTTTTAGTATCCTAGTGTGCACATTTTAAAATTATTAATGATTATATCATTATGATATTGGTTATCATCACCGTTATAAATTATTATTATTATTATTATTATTATTATTATTATTATTATTATTATTACTATTATTATTATTATCTAATAATTCTATAGCTCTTAAAAAAATCATCCTTTCAGCTTACTGTCAGTAACACCACAGACAGTAAACCAAGTAGCAGGAAGCCGCTCTGTTAAGACATACGGATCGCACGGAGATATGGACAATTGAGAAGTGCCCAAAGAGGGATAGAGATCGATCCTGGGTAAGTATTATTCTAATGGATAAAACAAAACAGCAAAAAGAAAAAAAATGATGAGAACACACAAAAGTAGACGACATAATAGAGGCAATTAAAATCAAGAAATGGCAATGGCCATTGGTTAAGCCCATATGCGTGTGTGTGTGTGTGTGTGTGTGTGTGTGTGTGTGTGTGAGAGAGAGAGAGAGAGAGAGAGAGAGAGAGAGAGAGAGAGAGAGAGAGAGAGAGAGAGAGAGAGAGAGAGAGAGAGAGAGAGAGAGAGAGAGAGAGAGAGAGAGAGAGAGAGAGAGAGAGAGAGAGAGAAATTTTACAAATGCTGAAGTGTCTGTCATCTCTCATTATGCTCTTAAAATAAAGCCTGGAAGCTATACTCTGCAATTTGTACTCGCCAAACAACATTTATTACTAAATTCTCGCTTTTTTTCTCTCGTTTTCCTTCTGCTTCTCTCCCCCGACTGATTGTGAAATGAATGATGGGGTTGAGGAGGATGGCCAGGCCCGGGCTCTCACTATATAAATAATAAAAAAAAAAAATAGCTACACGGATGAAAAGTTATGCGCCAGTAAACAGTACATGCGTTGTGGCCTTTTGTTTGGCTTTTCTGCCGTGTATTCACTTTTAGGAGAAACTTTCACAATAGCTGAGGGTCTATCGTGAACGAACAACCTGATTTTTTTTCAATCCGTTTTCTCCTTGTCTCTGCTTCCATCTCTCTGCGTCTGCCAGTCTGCATAAATGGACGACTTGAAAAGATTTTTTTTCCCTGCCAGTCTTTTTCCATCTCCTTGTCTCTGCTCATATCTTTCTGTCTCTTGGTCCATTTGTTTGTGAATGCTTGTCTGTATCTGCGCATGCGTGTGTGTGTGTGTGTGTGTGTGTGTGTGTGTGTGTGTGTGTGTGAGTGTGTGTATGGTCGCTGTTAATTTACCCTTTTTTGGGGGAGGGGGCTTGGTTTATGACCGGATGCCCTTCTTGACGTCACGCGGCGGACGGGGATTCGAACTGCCTTGCGTGGCTCTTCACATCAGTGGCTTGACACTCTAACCCACCTCACCATCACGACCCCATCTCTCTCTCTCTCTCTCTCTCTCTCTCTCTGGCCCATTCGATTATTCATGGCTGTAACGCGTTTTTCCCTCTTCTCGTTCGTCACCATTATCGTCATCCATCATACACACAGTCCCTCCCTCGCCTCGTAAAAAAAATCCTTCTACTTCTTCTCTCCTTTTTTTTAAACTCATTTCGGAATATTCAGTTGAGTTTTCTTTTTCGTGGCTTTTTTTTTTCGAATCCTTCTCTCCTTCGCTCGTTCGTGCCTTGAGTATTCTTTCTTCTTTTTCTTTTATCTTTATTTTTTTATTCTCCTCCTTTTTCTATTCTTCCTCGTTTCCTCCTCTTCCTCCTTTTCTTCTACGTCTTTTTCATATCTCATCTCTTTTTTTCTTCTGCTCTTCTTTCTCTTCTCTTCTCGACGACTTACAAATGGCACTGTCAAACTCCCTATTGAAATTTGTTGAGAACAGACGAGTAGGGGTGAGGCCCTCACGACGGCCGAGAGTGAAATCATCCAGAAAGAGCTTCAGTGGGTTATTCAGTGGTCTGAAAAGTGGGGAGTGTTCTCTAACCTTGAGACGTGTGCACTCTGGAACCAGAAATAGCAACCATACAACATGCGTGAGTAACTTCGACAAGTCGTTGACGAGGAATTGAATCTTGGGGTCACTATCAGAAGCAACTTGAAACTTACCAAGTAATATGTCATCTTTGTATAATTCGTTGGTGAGGTCTCACCTGAGATAAGAGTGCAATTCTGGTCCTCTAATTACAAGGATATTCAATTATCTAAGAGACTTCTGCAACGCGCTACGAAGATGATATATTCGTCAAGGGCACAGCCGTATAACAAAACGACTCACACGACTCAACTTCTTTTGCGTTGAAAAAAAGAAAAAAACGTCTAAGGGGTATTTGATACTGGTACTGAAATACCTAAACAAGTTCAGTAATGTCGATCAGTCCATATTTTTTGGCTCCAAACTAACCCAAGAACTAGGAATAACGATTACACAATTTAATTGATGCGATGCAGTACTAACATGTGCAGGATTTTTCCTTTTTTTTAAGTTATCTGCCTCTGGAAGACCTTCCTGCATAAGAAGTTACTGCAAAAGCGATTAACTTTAAAAATCAAACACTGGCCGTTGATTTGTTGCGTGGAGTGAATTCTATTGATAAAATCACTCAAGCAGGCCGGCTCATTATAGCCAACAAGCCTTCTGTTAAGTGCTTTTCCAAATCTCCTTCTTCTCCTTCTTAATCTCATCTCCATCGTGTTTCTATTCCCTATCCCCTTACTATCATTACTAATTTTGAAGCAATCAGCTCCAAATTCCTTGCTTCTTCCTCTTTTTTGTGTCTTCTATTACTTTGCCTTCGTCTACTGCTTTGCCATCTCACTTCTCGTTTTTCCTCGCGCTCTCGACATTTTTTCCTCCTCGCAGTGATCGGTTCTCAATTTCCCTGCAAAGTCAATGAGACTAGGCGGCGATCAGTGGCCTATGGTGTGAATTATTCCCCTCTCCAATTATACATGAGCAAGGAGCACCAACCACCCTCGCCGCCCATGCTTTAAAGAGGATCAGTCCATGAGATGCAACTGTCGCCCGCTCCTCTCTTTGTTCCTCTCCCCACGTATGTGTCTGTGATAATGAGTCCGCTGTATTTTTTTGGGGGGTGGGGTGGGGGTGGGGGTTCGGGGGAGGACCAGTCTCTTTGCCACCCTGACTTTTAATCAGTTTGTGCATGTCTCGTACAACCATATTATATGCTAAGTTTCTGTTGCTGCTGCTGCTGCTACTATTACTACTATTATATCTACTACCTCCTCCTCCTCTTCCTTTTTCTACTACTATTACAATAACAACAACAACAACAACAACAACTACTACTACTACTACTACTACTACTACTACTACTACTACTACTACTACTACTACTGCTACTGTTACTACAACTACTACTACTACTACTACTAGTGAAACCATTTCAAATAGTCCGTTGAGGCGTTGGCTCCCGCGGGTCCTTTCCTCCCCTCTGCTCTGCTACACAGTCCTCTCATATGTCAGCTATACGTAGGTAACATATGAGAGGAAAAAATAGGTGTTGCGACTGTGTGGCAGAGCAGAGGGGAGAAAAGGACCCCCGGGAGCCAACGCCTCAACGGACTATTTGAAATGGTTTCACTTTACTACTACTACAACTACTACTACTACGTACTACTACTACTACTACTACTACTACTACTACTACTACTACTACTACCGTTTGACCATTTGAAGAAGATTTAAGTATTACTAGAAAATAAAGTTGAGTACTGCGTGTGTGCGTGTGTGTGGCGGGTGGGTGGGGGTGGGGGTTCACTGGAAATGATCAACCTACTAGGCGTAGGAGCTGTGGTCAGACGTCTCATGTGAAAGGCAGTGTAAAGCGTACCCTCTTTTTTTTATTATTATCCCCATGTTTCAGGAACCGCAACAGTGATAGCAATAATAGTGGTGGTGGTAGTGGTGGTGATGGTGGGTGTAATAGTAAAAGTAGATCATGGTGAAGTGGTGGCTGAGTCGTCAGCATGTAGGCGCGGGGTACTGGAGTCCGTTCGCCACTACAACTACAACGATTTTCAGTCATCGCCGAGTGGCCTAAGATTACTCACATGTTGTCCTGAAGACCACCCATCAGCCCGGACTCTAGCGAAACTCTCTAAAAAGAATCGAGAAGAGCTCCAGAAGACAGCATGGGGCAAGCAAGATGGCACCACTATGAAGCACTTGAATGAGGTATGACTAAGGTATGGCTGGTCAGTGGATGATTCCCCGAACGTGTTTATCTGTGGATCACCTTTCACTCCAAATCACGCCGTGACGTGCTAAACGGGAGGCTTCATCTGCAAGAGACACGATGAGGTGAGGGACGCAGCAGCTCTGAAGCTGACGTAGTTTTGTCACGACGTGGCCGTAGACCCTCTCCGAGCCAGCAACTCGCCAGACGCACTGCAAATACGTCGAACGGTGCCCGTGTGGATGTTGTGGATGTTCGCGCCAGAGGGTTTTAAACTTGTGGACAAAGAGCTTCCTTGGATAAAAGGATCTTTGATCCCATGGCCCGTTATCATATCGCGCCTATGGAAGAAATAAACATGATATATATATATATATATATATATATATATATATATATATATATATATATATATATATATATATATATACACACAAAGGTGGGCGTTCCGCAATTTAAGTCCGCTAATCGCTAATCCGCTAATAGCGGACTAACAAAACAAAAATGCGGAATAGCGTTAGCGGAAAATTTGAAAAAAAATAGCGGAGAGAGAGAGAGAGAGAGAGAGAGAGAGAGAGAGAGAGAGAGAGAGAGAGAGAGAGAGAGAGAGAGAGAGAGAGAGAGAGAGAGAGAGAGAGAGAGAGAGAGAGAGAGAGAGAGACGTCACAAAGTCGGGAGGGATGGGAGCAGGAACGCAGGGCTTTGCAATACTCGTCGAAATATTGGAGAAGTTGAATCACCGGCCACGACGCACAGGCCACGTGGATGAGGAGCAGGTTGTCCTTCTCTCCCTGGAGTCATTACTGGCTTGCCTGCGAGGATCCAGGTCACCAGCTCCACATCCACCTGCATTGTTGACCCGGACTTTGAAGCAACGGTGGACGACAGCCATTCCAAACACAAATTGTGTAAACTATAAAACTAAAACACAGATTGTGTTAAATCTATAAAACTATGTATTAAATCTAATAAAGTTAGTTGACGTCCAGTCGTTGGCGGGGTTGGGATCAATGAACTGTATTATGAGACTGTGTGTCTCTCATAATTCAACTCCTTACGGATGGAAGTGGTTTAAAAAGACATTATAGTCGCAGTAGTAGTAGTTGTCGGTGTTGTAGACGTAGTAGTGGTGGTGGTAGTAGCAGTAAAAATAAATAATGGTGATAGTAGTAGTAGTAGTTGTTGTTGTTTTTGTTATGATAGCGATGGTAGCAGTGGGATTATTATTATTAGTTTTTGTTGCTACAATAGTAGTAGTAGTAGTAGTAGTAGTAGTAGTAGTAGTAGTAGTAGTGAACAACTCCATTAGTTAGATATTTATTATAATTACCATTATTTTAAGAACTCTCTCTCTCTCTCTCTCTCTCTCTCTCTCTCTCTCTCGAAGAGAGAGAGAGAGAGAGAGAGAGAGAGAGAGAGAGAGAGAGAGAGAGAGAGAGAGAGAGAGAGAGAGAGAGAGAGAGAGATTTTGCGTAGGGGGGGAGGGGAGGTCACCCGATACAACACAACATAACCACAACCGGCAACTGTCAGCGGGATGGCGCCTCGTGGATGTGTTTATATTCAGGCTTGTTTGCATACACCTGACTTACGTGGACGGTATATTTAGCCTTTCCTGCCTTCCTTCCTGCCTGCCTGCCTACCCTCCCTGCCTTCTTTCCTCCGCTCCTCTGCCTACTTTCCCTTTGCTTAGTGTTCCCCTGTCTCTTGTCTTCCCTTCTTTCATTCTGCATTATCATCTAGTTTCATTGTTATTTTTTGCTCCTGCCTTCTTTCTTGCGCTCCTCTGCCTACCTTCCTTCCCTCTGTCTACTCTTCCCCTCTTCCATGTATCTTTCCTGCTTTGTTCTTCCTTCCTTCCTTCAGTTTATTATTGATCTTCTGTTCTTACTTCTTTCCTTCTTTCATCATCTGTCTGTTCTTTCACTCTTCCCTCAATCCCTGTTTCTCCTCTCCTTCAGTATCGTGAACCTTCATTCAATTTTTCTTCCCTACCTTCCTTCCTGCTTTATTTCCTTTTCTTGTCTGTCTACCTTCCCTCTTTCTATTCTTTCCCTCTTCCCATTCTCTTTCCTGCATTGTCCACTTTCATTCATTCTATTCTTCCAAGACTTTCCTTCTGCCTTCTTTTCTTCCTCCCTTTATTCACTTTTCTTTCTCTCCTGACAATCATTCTGTCTTTCCTTCTGCATTGTCCCCATTATTTCAGTATATATATTTTTTTTCTTTCCTGCCTTTCTTTCTCTCTCTCTCTCTCTCTCTCTCTCTCTCTCTCTCTCTCTCTCTCTCTCTCTCCATTTGGTTGATTTTTCTTATTCTTTCTTCTTTCCTTCTCTCATCTGTCTTTTCTTTCCCTTTTCCCTCAATGCTTATTTCTCCTCTCCTTCTGTTTTGTTCACCTTTATTCAGCTTTTTCTTCCCTTCCTTCCTTCCTGCCTTCTTTCTTTCTCTCCCCTCTGCTTACTTTTCTTTTTGTTCGATTCTTCTTTTTTTTTTCCCTAACTGCTTGTCTCTTCTGCTTTGCCCATCTTCTTTCAGTTTATTTTTGTTCTCCTTCCTTGTCTTTTTCCTGCTTCCTTTCCTCCTCTTTGCTGCCTACCTTGTCTAGTTTTCCTTATTCTCTGTCTGTCTCTCTTTCTGCATTGCCTATCTTTATTAAAAAAAAAAATTCCTCTTGCTTTTCTGCCTGAGTAGTAGTTATATTAGTAGTAGTATTTGTAGTAGTAGTAGTAATAAAAGTAGTAGTAATAGTAGAAGTAGAAACAGTAGTAGTAGTGATTGAGGAGAATATATATAAAAAAAAAACAGAAAAAGGAATAAAATAATGGAAAAAAACATTTGACAAAAACACACAGAGGAGGAGGAGGAGGAGAAGGAGGAAGAAAAAAATCGGGAGCAAAATCAAGAAAACAAGTTGTAGGATGAAGAGAAGGAGGATCAAAATACGAAAGAAGATGAAGAAAAAGAGGAAAAGGGAGAGGAGGAGGAGAAGGAGGAAGAAAAGAATGAGAAGAATACAGACGAGGACGAGATTATGATGCCAAGTTGAAGAGGAAGAAAATAAAGAGGACCAGGGAGGTGAAACAAAAGTATTAACCCGTCCGCTGCGATTGGCACGCATTTAGCCTTCACTGGTAGCCTGGTTACATATAGTCCCAGGTCTTTCTAGGTCTTTCTCTTCCTGTGGTGGATAGTGGAAAGTTTCCCATGTGGTATTGGTGTGCTGGATACCCCTTCACTGGTAGCCTGGTAACATACACTCCCAGGTCTTTCTCTTCCTGTGGTGGATAGTGGAGTGTTTCCCATGTGGTATTGGTGTGCTGGATACCCCTTCACTGGTAGCCTGGTAACATACACTCCCAGGTCTTTCTCTTCCTGTGGTGGATAGTGGAGTGTTTCCCAAGTGGTATTGGTGTGCTGGATACCCCTTCACTGGTAGCCTGGTAACATACACTCCCAGGTCTTTCTCTTCCTGTGGTGGATAGTGGAGTGTTTCCCATGTGGTATTGGTGTGCTGGATACCCCTTCACTGGTAGCCTGGTAACATACACTCCCAGGTCTTTCCCTTCCTGTGGTGGATAGTGGAGTGTTTCCCATGTGGTATTGGTGTGTTGGATATCCCCTCCCAAGATGCATGACTTTACATTTTTCTTCATTGAATTGTAGCAGCCACTTTTTGTTCCATTTCTGTAGTTTGGTGAGGTCTTCTAGTAGGTAATTCGCAGTCAAGGGGTTAAGAGGAAAAACGAGACAGAGGAAGAACACGAATAAGAGTAGCAACAGGAGATTATGAGGGAAGGAAGAGAGGAGAGGCAACAGACCGCTGTCCTGAACTAAGCCTGTCTGTTCCTACCACTTGTCTGCTCTCTCTCTCTCTGCATCCTTGTAACCTTTCTAATATTTTCTTCTTTTTATTACTTTGTTTATCTGAGTATTTATTTCTCTTTTTCTTCTCTCCTCTCCTAGTTCCTTCTTTCTGCCTTTATTAATCTTTTTGACATTTTTTATAACTCATCTTAAGGTTTATCTTCCATACATCCTTTCTTATCGTCTCCTTGTTTTCTTCCATTTTTTTTCTGTTCATCCTCCTCCTCTTTCCATTCCTTCCTTCCTTCTTTCGTTCTTTTATTAACACACAAGTCACTTTGGTCATCCTCCCTACACATTCCTTAATCCTATACCCATTTCCTCTCTCCCCATTCTAATCACCTCCGCCCGTTAATACATCTTAGCCATTTTTTACCCATTCCCATTAACCCCTTCCTTCCTTCTTCTGTTTACATTTCTGTCCCCTCCATCACCCATTTCTAATTCCCTTTCCTTTACCTTCCTCTTTCATCCACTGCCTGCCTGGCAAGCCATCATCCATCCCCTTCCATCCTTTCTTACCATTTTCTTCCATTTCGCTACCCTTTTCCTTTTACCCCTTCCTTCTGCAATTTACATACTTTTCCCCTTCATCATCTACTCCTAGTCTCCTTTTTTTTCTCCTTCCTTTTTCATCCACTGCCTGTCTAGCTACCATGCATCCCCTACCGTCATTTCTTTGTATTCTTTCACAGTTTCTCCTCTCTCATTATTTCCCCTAAAGCCACACAACCACCACCACCACCATTACCTTCACCCACCACCATCACCATTACCTTCACCCACCACCACCACCACCGCCGCCTGCCCACCTGCTGGCCACCTCCTTGACAGGCCAGCCACTTCACAAACCCTTGACGTAGCTCCACACACGCTCGGCTGAACACTTGCCGAAGAGAGAGAGAGAGAGAGAGAGAGAGAGAGAGAGAGAGAGAGAGAGAGAGAGAGAGAGAGAGAGAGAGAGAGAGAGAGAGTACTATATAGAGAAAAAGGAAAGACAAAACTGAAAAATATCCGGTGGCAAGTTACGTAAAGTTTCTCGGTCTGTTTGGTTGTTGTTTTTGTTGTTTGTTTCGTTTCTTATCGTTGTTTTTGTGATGTTTCGTTTCGTTTCGTGTGTGTGTGTGTGTGACCGACAATTGTATGCATTCCTCCCCTCTTCGTTTTTCTTTTTTTTCTTTTTTTCTTTTTTCTTTTTTTCCAGCATGCTTGTCTGTTGCCTCTTTCCGGTTTCCTGGCAACCATTCATTTGTTCATTCTTTTTATTTACTTTATCTGTCTGTCTGTCTGCTTGAGTTAGTGTGGTTACTAGCTTCTCTCTCTCTCTCTCTCTCTTGCACATTCCCTCACTGCCTCCTTTCCTTCCATCCCTTCCTCTATTCTTCCATTCCAATCTTCCTTACTCTTCCACCGTATGTTCTCTCACTCCCTTCCTTCCGTTCTTCTCCCCAACCCTCCCAACTTGTACCCTTCCCTCCTTGCTCTTCCTCTTCTCTCCTTTCCTCCCCCCCATCTTTCACCTCCTCACTCCCTCTCTAGTCCCTGTGATTAAAATATTCTTCGTTTGCGGTATTGCGGCTCGCGTGGGCTGCGGGAAATGGGGGGGTGTACGCTTGGGCTCGACACTGGAGCTCCCTCGGCGGACTCCCACCAGTTGCCGCGTAATGAGAGAGAGAGAGAGAGAGAGAGAGAGAGAGAGAGAGAGAGAGAGAGAGAGAGAGAGAAATCCACTCAGAACCCTACATTACATATCTTTCTTTCACTGTTCCAGACTAACATGATTCTCTCTCTCTCTCTTTCTCTCTCTCTCTCTCACACACACACACACACACACACAGTACGTACTCAGTTTCCTTTCCTCCCTTTCTCCTCCTCCTTCACAACTTTTCCTATCATCTCCTCCCTTCCTCCTCTTCTCCTCCCTGACATCCACCCTCATCACCACCCTCATCACACATGCCAGCCAGCCAGGTAATCAGCCAGTCGACCAGCCATCCAACTACCGATAAATCCATTCACTTCTTCATCCAGCTAAACATCCATTCATCCATCTTTAAGCTATACAGGTAGCCATCCCCATTTATAACTTCATCTTCAAGCCAACAGCCAGCCACCCAGAAAGACATGCAGCCATTCATAGTCTCAGCCAGTTACTAAGTCAACCATCCTCCATTCAGTCATCTACCCAGTCAACCCTCCAGCCAGGCAACAACCAGCTTCAAAATCAACCAGTCAGCCAGCCAGAAAGTCATCCAGTCAGCTAGCCTTTGTTGCCTCTGTACTTTCGCAATTTGTCTACGTTGTTTTGGTGACCACAGAACGCGACTGCTGCAGGATACAAGGGGACGCACACGCTCATATATTCTCCCATAAGCGTCATTAACTCTTCTTATGTGAATTTTCTTTTAGTTATTTATTTTTCTCTCTCTCGGCGTTTGGGAGTAGATGGGTTTGTGTTGTTTGGGCTTAAAAAGAACATGTGTTGGATAAATTACCAAGTTGAGGGAGTTACGTGTGTGTGTGTGTGTGTGTGTGTGTGTGTGTGTGTGTGTGTGTGTTCAAGCTGAATTTCTGATGACTTTGCAATGTTTTAAGTGGGCTATGAGATTGTTTATATGTGGTGGTAGGGGGGGGGGGGTCAGAGGAGGGGGGGGTACATATTTCACTCAGAACTCTATTGCAAGGTCCAGAAAATATGTGACTGGCCGTTTGCCAATTGGTCCGTCTTTCTCGCTGATAATTTTGTAACTCACCAATGCTCGCTTGAGTACATTAACAAAACAAACACGCCCGCCTTCGCGATATACTTCGATGCTTTAATATTACGATGCTTCACATTTTAACGTCATACGAACTGACGTGAGGGTGAATTGCGCTCATTTCATGCAAAATTAATAGTCGTAGTAAGTATATATTTTTTTGGGGGGGATTTTTTTCTCGGCTTCTCACGCTTAGAGGAAAACGTGTGTGAGTCGCCACATGAATGTCATAATGAGGGACGTTTTGGAATATAATATTGTGCAGGAAGTGGAAATTGCGGATAATGTATAACAAAAAACGTGTTCCTTTACCATGAATTCCTTTGCACAACTCTGGAAGAAGCTTGATTCTCCTTATTGTTACCACCACCACCACCACCACCACTATAATTACAGCTAAAACTACTACTGCTGCTACTGCTATTATTATTATTACTACCATCATTGTAACAACTTCAGAGCTACCATTATAACGTCGGTAAACATCTCATCATCGTCTCGCTATATCTGTATTTTATCGCTGGGGAAGACCAAATTTATGTATTCATTTCTTTATGTTTCTACGTGTCGACATAATGTACTGTACTGTGTGTGTGTGTGTGTGTGTGTGTGTGTTGTGTGTGTGTGTGTGTGTGTGTGTGTGTGTGTTTGCTCCCCCTCAGGTTGTTAATGTTTGCGGTGCTTCCCCTTCGGCAGGTGCACCAAATCGCTTCTCTTTTGCTTACAGGTATGGAGAAGAGTCTCTCTCTCTCTCTCTCTCTCAGGGTAAGATAAAATCCCTTCCTCCTTCCTACCTTCCTTCCCTCCTTCTTCTCTTTTTCCCTCCTTCCCTCCATCATACCTGCGCACCGCCCTCACCTTCTCCACAATGGATCCAATCTACCTAACGCTCACGTGAAGCCGTATTCCAGACCCCAATCCTGTGTAACGACGATTTGCCGGGAAAATGAGACAATAAGTTTGGTGGGAGTAAGAAAGGGAAGGGCTGGGGGGAGGGTATATAGGGAGGACAGGAGGGAAGAAGGGAGATGGAGGGGAAAGAAGGGTAGAGTATAGGTAGATAAAGAGGAGGAGGCGGAGGAGGAGGAGAGGTGCGAAACAATAATTTTGGTGGGTGTAAGGAAGGGAAGGGGAGAGAGGAGGGGAGGAAGGATAGAAGGAAAGACGGTAGATGGATTGGAAAGAAGGGTAGAGAGGTAGAGGTAGACAGGAGGGGAAGGTAAGGAAGGGTATGGAAGGGGAGTAGAAGGGAGGAAAGGTGGGAAGGTGTATTAGGAAAAAGGTTGATGGAGGGGAGAGAAGGGTAGAGGGGGAGAGGTAGATAGAGAAGAGGGAGGTATGGAGAGGTGGGAGAAGGTCTGGAAAATGAGAAGGGAGGATAAGGAAGGGTGCAAGTGAGAAGGAAAGTAAGGGAGGTGGTAGACGAGGGAAGGGAATGAGGGGAAGAGGAGGGAGGGAGGAGTGCGAGGCTGGGTAGGGCGGGGGGGGGGGGGGGGGTGAGGTAGTTAAATTACATACTGCACGGTACACTGTCATCACCGAACACTGTACTGCCATTGTCACGGTCACCACCACCGCCACCATCGCCTGGCACCATCACGACAGTTAAATTCACCCATCAAGGTCATAAGCTCCACTCGCTATACCACTATCCATGTTACTAATACTAATACTATTACTACTACTATTACTATTACTACTACTACTATTACTACTTTTACTACTACTACTACAACAACAGCTACTACTACTACTACTACTACTACTACTACTACTACTACTACTAGTACTACTACAACTATTATTACTTTCAAAATTAACATGCCATTACTTTACGCATTATGCACTTCATGATCACCATCTACACTATAGTTTATAAGCCATCACTGTCACTTCCTATGCTGCCTAACTCACTATTAAATTCACAACCGCGGCCTCTGTGAACCGCTACCACCACCCCATTGCCCCGTCTTTGCTACAGCCACCATCATTAATACCAGTGCTCCAGCCATTATCATTATCACCACCACCATCACCACCACCGCCAACCCTCCAATCACTTATGCTTGAACCACTACCACTGTTATCACCCACACCAGCCTAACCACCACCCGGCTGTCAGAACCACTACGATCGTCACCACCGTAACCACCACGCCCGCCACACAAATTTCCACAATCACTATCATAAGCGCCACAATTACCCGCGGCACCATCATCACTATTACTTCCGCCACTACTTCCTTCACATTCGCTTGCCTTCTAATTCAACTTTTACTACAAGCAAGATGTAGCTACCTTCCCCCTCCCTCCCTCTCTCTCTTCCCTTCCTCCTTCCTTCCCTCGAGTACTGTGTCACGGTGGATATGACTTTTATTATTAACAGCTCTATCATCATACACACCACCATCATCACCACCAACACCTCCAACACCAGCGAGGCATTACCATCACCACTACTGTCGCCAGCAATACATCATTTCCTCACTACACTCATCACCACTATCATCATACACCTCCAAAGTCATCACCACATCTGTTAGGCTTACAAACATATATATGCATTATTCTCCTCTTCTTCCTGTCCCTCTTTTACTACTACTACTACTACTACTACTACTATTTTTACGACTACTGCTTATACTGCTCTACTACTACCACTATCCATCTTCTTCTGCATCGTCCTCCTCACCCTCTTCACCTCCTCTATCTCTATCCATCAATCTCTATCCATTCCTCCGAGCGATCACCATATGTTCCGTACACTGTCTATCCGGCGGTCCAACTTTTCCCTTCCCTCCAACACGCGTCTCTCTTTTACAATTCCTCATCCATCAACAATATGTCATCACTCAGCTCGTTAAATGCATCTGTCGCTATTGCTGCTAACTAGAACCATCATTTCTACCACAACTACTACAAAATCTACTACTACTACTACTACATGCACCTTCCTCATAAGACGTAGCAACAAGATGAATAAGAAATAGTCCCCTTCAGGCTATAAACGTGGGTGTGGGAGAGAGAAGGGAAAAAAAGGGGGAAGGAGAGAGAGACAGAGAGGATGGAGAAGTAAGTGATGGTGGTGGTGAAGCTACATGGGGAGAAAGGAGGAGGAGGTGAGGGAGGAAAAGGAGGAAGAGGAGGCTAAAACACGATATTACGGTGATGGTGAAATTTACTGTGATGTGTTACGGTTTAGAGGGGAAGCGTGAGAAGGTAATGGGAGGGAGTGGCGAAGGAGCAGAAGATGGAGCTGTGAACGAGGAACACGAGAAGGAAGGGCAGGAAAAGGAACGGGAAGGGAAGGTAATGGGAGGGAGTGGCGAAGGAGCAGAAGATGGAGCTGTGAACGAGGAACACGAGAAGGAAGGGTAGGAAAAGGAACAGGAAGGGAAGCTAATGGGAAGGTTGGTCGAAAGAACGGAAGATGGAACTGTGAACGAGGAACACGAGAAAGAAGGGTAGGAAAAGGAACGGGAAAGAAAGGCAAAAACTCGAAGGCAGAGGAGGAAAATTACAAAAAAAAAATTACTAAAAAGAGAGAGAAAGGTAAGAAAATTATAAAAAAAAAACATTAATAAAAGAAGGAGGAAAGTTAAGAAAAAAAATAAATAAAACATTACTAAAAGGAGAAGGAAAGGGAAGGAAAATATAAAAAAAAGATGACTAGAAGGAGAAGGAAAGGTAGGAAAAAGAACGGGAAGGGAAGGAAAAAAAAATCGGAGGAAAATTACAAAAAAAAGATTACTAAAAATATATATTAAAGGAATAGTATTGAGAGGAAGGTGAGGAGAACGAAGAGACAAGTGGTGGAGGAGGAAAATAAACCAGGGAAGGGCAACAAAAATAGAGAGGAAGGGAATAAGATGATGATGATGATGATGATGAGGAGGAGGAGGAGGAGCGAGGGAGAAGAAAATAGATGAAGGTGAAAACCGACGAGAAAAATATATTCGACAAAAAATAGCGAGGACGAAGAAGAGGAAGAAAATGAACAAAAGGCTGAAGAAAGGACGGGGTGTGTGTGTGTGGGGGGGGGAGGGGTTACAGTGAACATTAATAGAACACACACACACACACACACTCACAATAGCGCAAGACGTACAAAAAAGAGAAAAGCGTCTATGATTTTCACACACACACACACACACACACACACACACACGTGCAGGGATGGGCAAACAGCTAGCTATGCACACTTTCAGACTTCGTTTCCTTCAAAGAGAAAATCCAGCCAAAAGAAAGTCTGTGTGAAGAGATGAAGGAGAAAATGAAAATTTGACAAGGAAGAAAAGTGAAACGGTTAACAAAGAGCGACGAGGAGGAGGAGGAGGAGGAGGAAACGAGCCGGTGGAGGTAGAGAGAGGGAGGAAGGGAGGGAGAGAGAGAGAATGCTTAATTTAATGTGCGGGAGGGAGGGAAGGAGGGAGAGGGAGAGGACGGAGGAAGGGAGGAGTGAAAGAGAGAAAGAAGTCTAGGGGAAGGGGGCGGTGAGAAGTGGGGTAAGAGGAGAAGGAGGGGGAGGAAGGCGAAGAGGGAGAGAGGGGGGGATGGAGGAAGGCAGACAAGAATTATACTGTCACACTACCCAGTCCGCCACTCACTGTATCACCGCTACACACACACACACACACACACACACTACGCCGACACGCTCCTAGGTTTTATTTTTCCGCGTAAACAAACACAAACACCACACCACTATCAGGTAAGGGGAGGTTGGGGAGGTGGAAGAATAAAACAGACAAGAAGAGAAAGCGAGAAAGAGAGAACAGCAAAGTAAAGCGATGGAAAAGGGGAAAGAGAAAAGGATAAGACGGGAAGGAGAGAAAGAGGGGTGAAAGGAAACGAGTAACAAAACCTATACAACCAAGCGAACGTACGAAGAGGGGAAGAAGGGAGGGAGAGAAAGAGAGAAAGGAAGTGAGAGAAATAGCCAAGTAAAGCGATGAAAAAGAAAGAAAGAAAAGCATAAGATGGGAAGGAGCAAAGGAAAGGCGAAAGGAGATGAACAACAAGGCCTATGCAACCAAGCGAACGTAAGAAGGGAAGGCGAAGAAGAGAGAGAGGGGGGAGAAGAGGGGAGAGAGATACGTGGTTTATATGAGAAGTGGGTAAGAAGTGAAGGAGAACACAAGAAAGAAAAAAAGAAAAGGAGTGGAGGGAAGAGCACAACACTAGGAGGTAAGATAGCAACAAAAAAATGAAGGGAGGAAGACGAGAACAGAAGAGGAGAGGGAAGAGAAATGAGAGGAAGGAGGCTGCAGGAGGCTCCGCGACGTCAATATCAAGGGAGTAATTTTAGTGACGGGGAAAAAAAGACGCTGGTTGGCAAGAGGTGGTCAGCTAGACGCAACCTGACGTCCTAATACCTCAGCGTAAGGGAGCGAGGGAGAGGAGAAGTCTGGGCTGATAGGGTTAAAGGGGTGGGCTGTATAGGACGGTGAGGGCGAGGGGGCTGTTGTTTGGAAGGGGGGTGAGAGGGGGGAAGGCGGAGGGAAGTGAAGGGTAGAGAGGAAGGGGAACAATCCAGAGATAAATTGTGGGTTTCTCGACCATTCTCTGTAAAAAGGAAGTCTGTTTTCAGCTAGGAATTTTCGAGGCCGAAGCGGAGAAATATAAGCCTTTATTTTCTTTTTTTTGTGTGTGTGTCGGGCGGTGTTGCCATATTGGAGTTTTTTCCCGCCTCCTCGTCCTCTCCCTCTCCACCCCGCCGCCGCCGCCGCCGCCGCCGCCGCCCCGACTGAACAAAACAAGAAATGCTTCTAAATTTCTTCTTTCTCCGCGTCGTCGGCTGGTGGACTGAGACGCCTGCTTAGTATTGCAGGTTCTGGGAAGGCCATTTGAATAAGCCGGCGGTGGTGCATGTTGCGAGGGAGAGAAGGAGAGAGGGGGAGAAGAGGAGGGTGAGAGCGAGAGGGAGAGAAGAGGTGAAGCAGTGAGATATATCGCGAGGCTCTGAGGTAAAGTTGGCATCAGTGCGGCGCCTCAGGCCAGGGCTAATATGATTTCTAATGGCACCCGTCCCTACGGCTCAGTATAGAATATTTTATTTCGTCTGGCGGGGTTACCAGAGACGACTATCTCGCCATCTTCGTGAGGCCGCCGCGCCACTCCTTCGTCAGTTTGGGCTTCTGGATCATTTACAGGGGCGTGCTGAGGGCGTGGTGGAGGGGCCTGGCGGGGCGCGGCGGAGCGTGGGGGCTCGTGGGGCGCATTAAAATATATTCAAGATTTGGTCGAAGTGAGATGAATATCGTCCACTTGTTATACGAACTTACCTTTTTGTTTGAAGCGCAAAAGTATCAGCATTCCACCAATTTACGCTGCACGCCGTTATGCACTTGGCACTGCGCACCCACCCCCCAGTGCCAGAGTCCATGCCCCCTACACACACCTGCAACCTCCCCCCCTCACACCTGCCCCGTCCCTGCCAGAATTACCAGCGTGTAGAAACCGTTAAATTTAGTGCCTCTCGAATTTTGGCAACCCTCTGTTTTCAGTTCGATAAATAGGACGGCCCAACTCAAGTCAATGACCGGGGGAGGGGGGAGGGAGGGACGGAGGAGAGGAAGGAGGGAAGAAGGACGAGGAGGAAAAAGAGGAGAAGGGGGAGGGAGGGAATTTTGAAGGGAGCCCCAAGAGGTGGAAAGAGGAGAGAGAAGGGGGGGAGGGCATAGATATGAGACCACACAGAATTTGAGAGAGAGAGAGAGAGAGAGAGAGAGAGAGAGAGAGAGAGAGAGAGAGAGAGAGAGAGAGAGAGAACCTGACTTTGGGGATTTTCTCAGGTATAATCGTACATACCTGGTTATAAGGGAAGGGCTCTTGAGGAAGGGGAATAAGGGAGGAAGAGAAGAGAAGGGAAGGGGGTGAAGAGAGGAGACAGGAAGGGACTCAAGATGGGAGGATGGAAAGGACTGGGAAGAAAAGCGAAGAAAAAAAGGGAAGGGAGGGAAAAATAAGGGAAGCAGAAGGGAGGGAGAGGTAGGAAAGGCAAAGGAAAGGAATAGAAGGAAACGGGGGGTAATAGGAAACAGAAAAGGGGAGGAGGGAAAGGAAGGGAAGAAAAGGAAGGGTAGAAAATGAAAGCTGAAGGGAAGGAAAGACATAAACATGGATAGGGAGAGAAAAGGAAAGGAAGGGAAGGGAAGGGAAGGGAAGGAACGAAAGGTAAGGGGAGGGGAGGAGAAGGAAGGGAAGGAGAGGGGAGGAAATGAAAATAGGTGGATAAAAAAAATAACTTATGATATCATGTTTTTTGTTTATTTTTTCTCGTGTTTATTTTTTTAGTGCTCGTCTACGTGAACATTTCCTTGATAAACGCGGCCTTCCTGTTATTATGACGTCCATACTTTTCCATTCACGGCATTGTAATGGCGACACACACACACACACACACACACACACACACACACACACACACACACACACACACACACGTTATTGCGTTGTAAGGAAAATACTTATCAACCATCTAACCTTCTTTTATTTTTACTGGCTTACCGTCCTCGGTCATCACTTTCTCTCTCTCTCTCTCTCCTACTATTCTCCCTTACACAATTTCTTACATTTAACTAACTTTTCATCATCCCCCATCTCTCTCTCTCCTACTATTCTCCCTTACACAATTTCTTACATTTAACTAACTTTTCATCATCCCCCCATCTCTCTCTCTCTCTCTCTCTCTCTCTCATAAAAAAAAAACTTGCTAGGTTCCCGCACCACAGCACAATACAACTTCCTCGGGTAGCGAAGTTAAAAAAAGACGAAATGAATAGAATATGAAGAAGTCAAAGAGGCGGAGACAAAGAGGGTGAGAGAGTGAGATAAAAGACGGTAACAACAACAAAAAAAAAAAAGAATGTAAAAGAAAAAGAAAAAGGAAACTGGCTTGCAAACGGGAGCTAGAGCAGATGTAAAGGAGGAGGAGGAGGAGGAGGAGGAGGAGGAGGGAAGATTAAAATGATGAGAGGAGGAAGCCGGCTGAAAGAAACTTAAAAAAAAAAAAGGAAAATAATAAGACAGGATAACACACTCGTAAGATATGAAAGAAAGTGAAGAAAAGAACACTGAAGGAAGCTGAGAGAGAGAGAGAGAGAGAGAGAGAGAGAGAGAGAGAGAGAGAGAGAGAGAGAGAGAGAGAGAGAGAGAGAGAGAGAGAGAGAGAGAGACTTGGAGGTATTTGTGTTGCACGGACGCGTTTTCTTATCGTATGTGCATCGTGTTGTTTTTGTTGTTATTCTTGTTGCTGCTGTTGTTTTTCTTGGTGTTATTGTTGTTGTTGTTGTTGTTGTTGTTGTTGTTGTTGCTGCTATTTGGTTGTCGTGCGTCAAAATGTAGTTCTTATATAAGTAGGGAGTCTTGTGTGTGTGTGTGTGTGTGTGTGTGTGTGTGTGTGTGTGTGTGTGTGTGTGTGTAGAGGAAGTTTAAAATATGACCAAGGGAAAAAAACAGAGAGAGAGAGAGAGAGAGAGAGAGAGAGAGAGAGAGAGAGAGAGAGAGAGAGAGAGAGAGTTGACAGCCATACACTAGGCGCCGCAACCATGTGCATCGACTCAGAAATTATGTATGGCAATTGTAGCCTGTGTGTGTGTGTGTGTGTGTCGAAAAAGGTAAGACTAACACACACACACACACACACACACACACACACACACACACATACACGGCTCACCACTCTAATAATTACATTTTGAAGCACGACAACCAACCATCAACAGAAACAAGAATGAAAAAAAAGAACACAAAATAAAAACAGCATCTACTCAAAGAAATGAAAGACAAATTATACACTAGTTCAGGTAAAATCTCTCGGCCACAGGTATGAAGGCGATGATGACGATGATGCTGATGATGATAAAGGAGGAACTACTACTTCTACTACTACTACTACTACTACTACTTCTTATACTACTGCTATATCTTTCCCCTACTTTCCTCCTCCTCATTTTCCTTCTGTACCTTACTCTCTACAATTTTTCTTCACCCTACTTTTTTCTTCTTATTCCTCCTCCTCCTCCTCCTCCTCCTCCTGTGTCTTACCCTCTACTTTAATGTTTCCTGCCATCCCTTTTTCTAAATTTCTGTAGCCATATTCTACATATTTATTTCCTCCCTTTTTGTAGATTTTTTTTTTCTTTGACAGTATATGCCATCTTTTTGATCATGACAGACACACAGCCACACACACACACACACACACACACACACACACACACACACACACACACACACACAACCTTTTTTTTTGCCCTTGAGCTGCCTCCTTCACTGTTAAAAACGCCAGATTGAGAGAGAGAGAGAGAGAGAGAGAGAGAGAGAGAGAGAGAGAGAGAGAGAGAGAGAGAGAGAGAGTTCATTTATAGATATTTAAACTGAAATTAAAGAGAAATATTAACGCGTGCACATATTTTCCCCTACTACCACTTTTTTCTATTTGGCACGGATACAATTTTCACCATTTTACACAATTTTACGAAATGTTACAACACACACACACACAAACACACACTATACAAATAAGTAAATATAATAAGTAAAAATAAATATATAAGAAATACACAACAGATGAAATAACTAGAAATATTAATGGAATGAAGATGCAAAGGAGGAATGGAGGAAGAGGTCGATGGGAAAAAAGAAAACATGAAAAAGGAGGAAAAGGAAAAACAAGACAAGGGGGTGAATGGATGGAAAATGGGAAGAGTAATTTGATATGAGTTGGGAAAGACTGAAGAAGGGAAAACAAGAAAAAATGAAGAAAAGAAGGAGGATATAAAGAGAGGTGAATAGATAGATAACAAGAAAGTATGGGAAATGGAAGGCGGAGTTTGATATGGGTTGGGAAAGTAAGGAAAGGTGGAGCAAGAAGAGAAGGAGGAGGAGGAAGAGGGGAAAAGAAAGGGAGGTGAAGAAGTAGTTGAAGGAGGAGGAAGAGGAGGATGAAGACGAAAAGGAAGGAGAGGTGACTGAATAGATAACAAGAGGATAGAGAATGAGTGGAAGGAGTGTGCTGTGGGCTGAAAGATGGGGAAGAAAGGGCTAGGAGAAGGAAGGGATGTGACCGAGGCTTGAGGAGGAAAGGAAGATGAAGGAAAGAGGGGAGTTCAATGACGGGGAGATCACGGACGATGAATAATGGGAGGGTAAGGTGTGATGTAAACTGAAAATAAGGAAAAAAGTGCTCGGTGAGGAGAAAAGGAGGAGGGAGGGAGAAAATTGAGGAAGTAAAGATGGCTAGAGATTCGAGGATGGGGTCACGTAGCTAACCAGGCATACGAGAGACACTTCGAAAATAAGAAAAAAATGACGAAGATAATAATGAGGGAAAACAAACGTGGGAGACGAGAAAATATAAATAAGCTTATTGAATGTATATGACAGACATTTTATGATTAGCGTGTCAAGAAACAATTTGATTTTTTTTTTTTTTTTTTTTTTGCATACTTCCTGTAGTCTGAATTTTACGTGTCTGGAATATCCTGTGTGCAATTTTGGGAGTTGAACTTAGAAGGAAGGAAGGAAGGAAGGTAGAGGCGCTTCTGCTGCTGCTGCTGGAACTAAACGCCCGCTCGTAAAACTTATTCCTGTAGACGTTTCCTGGCTTCCTCTTTGGCTGTTATTCTCTCTCTCTCTCTCTCTCCAAGCTTTCAAATATAGTTCTCCTTTTCCTCATTCATTTTACTCTATCTTATTCCCATTTTTCCTCCTTTTCTATCTTAATTTTCCTCTCTGCTTCCTCTGTTTTCCATCTGCTTCTCTTTCTTCTCCTCCTATTCTTCTTTTCCTTAATTTTCTTCTCCTTTGCCCTCCTTTCTTTTTGCCAAAGCTTTGATGAAGACCCAGAACGAAAAGAATCGAACCCCTTCACGCTAAGATCCAGTCCACCATACATACTATACTCTGTGCAAACTAACTTGGCGGATAAATCCCTCTCTCCCTCTCCTCTATGAAGTGAACCTTTAATCACTGACCAGTCCACAAGCAAGGCGCGGCACCTCCTCCTATGCTTTGACCGATGGATGCTGGGAAAGGTTAAATCATACTAGTTAGTGGCTGCTGAGACGGCGTGAGCAGGGTTTATTTTCTTTTTTTTTCTTTTTTTATACACCAGAGGAAGCAGTCAAGGGGAACCAAAATAAACTAACGGAGAAAAAAGCCCGCAAGGGGTAGTCAGTTTCCTCCTTTGCCTGTTTACTCCTCTGACCAAGATCATCACAACCACTTTCAACGGGATTTTAAAAGTTTTTCTGTCACCGTTTTTCTCCTCGCCAACTCTCGTCCTCCCTTATTTCTTAGATGACCGCCCTGTTGTTCGTCTATTCCAGTGCGATGTGGGCTGAATGATGGGGAAGAAAACGCTAGGAAGGAGGAAGGGATGTAACAGAGGTTTGAGGAGGAATGTCAGAGGAAGAGGAAGGAAAGCGGGAAAGCTGAATGGAGGGGAGATAACTAGATGAATAATGGGAGGATGTGGTGTGAGGCGAGCTGAAATAAGGGAGAGAAAGAGTTCGAGGAGGAAAGAGGAAGGAGGAAGAATTAGTCCTTAAGAGCCGATTTCACAGTCCAAAACAGTCTTCGTAACAGCCCGAACCAAACTATAGAATCCCATACAATCCAAAATGGTGAGGTCTTCGATGCCACACTAAATACACAAGACTTCCTGTATAGTTTCATCAAATTTGCGAACTTAAATATAAACACCAGACACTATACAAGGAGATTTCGAAGGCTGTGGTATTGGTTTGGGAGCTTACTAACCCATCATGGGGAACTGTGAAACTGGCCCTTAGTGTTGCTGCTTAGAGTTGTTGCTGTCATTAGATCCTTGTGGTGGCTGTCTGACTGGCGCAGGAGGGTTTCATTCACTAAGCTTATGTAAACAGACTATAGAGACCAGCGGGACCCTTACTAGTGATGCTTGGGTTGGAAAGGGACGTGGCTAGTGAGTGGATTGACCGATCATATACACTTCATAGGGAGGAGGAAGGAACTTATTCGCCAAGTTAACCTGAAGAGAGTATAGAGAACAGTAGTGATGCTCCCATACACGTCTGTCTGTCTGGCGTGGTGTCTCCCCGGTCTGGGCGTCTCTCCTCTACCACCTGTTGACTGGGCGGCGTCTGGGGTGGCGGCCAACGGAAGTCCCATGTTGTAGGGCTTCCGGAAGCCTCGGGAAATTTGGGAGAGGAGGGAGTTCAGGGGGTGAGGGGGGTGGGGGGAGGGTCTTAGGTGGGCACATCTCCGTCTGTCTGTCCTGTGCTGATATGGGATAATGCTTTGCTGGGAGAAAGAGGTGAAGGGGTGCACCGTAGTTTGTGGAAGGGGAGTTTGATTCTACGGTGGATGGGGCGGGAGGGTCTTTGGGAGGGCACGGTTCGGTCTTGAGGTGAGAGAGTTGGAGGGGTGTAGCGAAATGAGTGGAAGGGGAGTTGAATTCTAGGGAGATGGGGAGGGAGGAATCTACGGGAGGACACGTTATGCTAAGAGAAAGAGAGTAGAATAGTAGTTTGTGGAAGAGGAACTGTCTATAAGGGAGGAGTCTTTGGGAGGGTGCGTTTCGGTCTTATGTGGTGCTGATGTTATGCTGGGATAGAGTTGAGGGAGTGCAGCGTAGTTTGTGGAAGGGGAGCTGGTGGATTCAAAGGGGAATGGGAAAGGGAGGGAGGGAAAGTGGAGTCTGTGGGAGGGCACGTCTCGGTCTTGTGTCGATGTGTGTTAGCGTTCTGGTGTGAGAAGAGTAATTTTGCTGTGGGTTAATGTTATGCCAAGAGAAGGAGAAGTGAAAGTGTAGACAGTAATTGGTGAGGAAGGGGTAAAGGAGTGATGGGAGAAAGGATGGGGGAAGTTCAGTGGCCTCGCCGCTGTCCTATGTTCATGTGGATAACTGTCGTGTAGAGAGAGGAGTTGGTCGAGGTTTTAGAAGTTTGCGGAGAACGTGGTCGTAAGTTCCTAGCGCAAGGATCTGACAGGAGCAAGGCTGAAGGAAAATGAAGCATGGTAACAGTAGGTTGATCGAAGGCGGGGATAAATACGTTCTAGAAAGTAAGAAAACAGACAATCGTGGAGACAAATACGTTCTATAGACAGATGAAAACAGACCATCGTGTAGAGAAGAAGAGTTAATCGAGGTCATGCATGGTAGTTTGTTGGGAAGGTGGTTGTAAGGTCTTGCGAATGAAGCGGTGACAGTAGGTTGATCGTACGTGGAGACAAATACGTTCTAGCGACGGTTGAAAACAGACAATCGTGTATAGAAGTTAATCGAGGTCATGGTAGTTTGTGGGTTAGGTGATATTAAGTTCCTACCGCAAAGGTCTGAGAGGAGCTAGGCTGAAGGAGAATGAAGCAAACAGTGGGTTGATCTTACGCTGAGACAAATACGTTCTAGAGTCAGAAGAAAACAGACAATTATGTAAAAAGAAGAGTGATAGAGGCCATGGTTATAGTTTGTGGGAAGGTGGTTGTTGTAAGGTCTTGCGAAAGAAGCGGTGACAGTGGGTTGATCGTACGCGGAGACAATTCAGTTCTAGAGTCGGAGGAAAACAGACCATAGTGTAGAGAGAAGACTTAATCGAGGCCATAGTAATTTGTGGGTTAGGCGGTTGTACGATCCTGCAGAAAAGGCCCGGAAAGAACAACAAAGTAACAGAGGGTTAATCATACGCGGAGACAAATAAATTCTGGAGTCGGAAGAAAACAAGACAGTCGTGAGGCGGTTGAAGATGTTGCTGGAAACCTCTTAACTCTATCCGATCCGACGTTTTCAAATTTTCGCGCTCGTAACACCTACCATCGTACTCATTTATCAGAACAACGTTAACGCTCATGAACACTAAGTACTGGTACCGAATCAATAGTGTAAAACAATAATGAATAATGAGTGAAAAGAAGCTAGTGGAAAGTACATAAAAAAGAAAAAGTGTATCGTTTTGATCGAAGCGGTTGAAGATGTTGCTGGAAACCTCTTAAAGATCCTGTTACAAAAGCCGGCGAGAAACTACGTGAGGGAAGCACCTAAACGGACGAACAACAGGGAGTTAATTCAAGAGTTGGGAGGAATACGAGACAGCGAAGAGGAGGACCATGGTATCGGAAAACTCTTTATAAAGATCCTGTTGCAAGAGTTAATGATGATCTTGGAGAGAGAAGTAAACGAGTATATTGAAAAAGAATAGAAACAGGTGACTCTTATCTAAGGGATGTTGAATCAGGGGAAGAGGAAGAGGGAAAAATGGAAAGAAAAGAAGAATAAAAAAAGCTAATGGGTGTGTCCTACATAAGAAGGAAGAGGGGGAGATGGAAGCGGAGGAGGAAAATTAGGAATGAAAATATAAAGAGAAGAATGGAAGAGAAAGTTATGAGGGAGGAAATACAGAGAGGGAATGGGTGTGCCGCGGAGGAGGAGGAGGAGGAGGAGGAGGAGGAGGAGGAGGAGGAGGTGACAGGATGGTGGTTATTACACCTCCTACCAGCTTCCCGTGATTAAAGAGATGCCGGCGCTTCTACTGTTAGTGGTATTTCTCTCTCTCTTTGATATCCCAACAATTAAGAATTTAGATTGAGAGAGAGAGAGAGAGAGAGAGAGAGAGAGAGAGAGAGAGAGAGAGAGAGAGAGAGAGAGAGAGAGAGAGAGAGAGAGAGAGAGAGAGAGAGAGAGAGAGAGAGAGAGAGAGAACAAAGATGATTTATGACCTATATGGGATGGCGCCATGGAGGTTACAGTGATGGTGATGATGAGGATGGTGATGATAGTGTTGGGGTTGAAGATGTTGTTGTTAAGACAGGTGACATTGGTGCTATAGTAAAGGTGTTGACATAGATACGTAATTATTATACCTGATGTGTGTGTGTGTGTGTGTTGGGGGGGGGGGGGGGGGGGGGGGCGGTTGGGGGATAGTGAAGGTGGTATTGATGACGGTGAGAGTGAGAGTGATGCCAGTGTGACGAAGATCGGTGATGGTGATTGTGGTAGTGGTGGTGGTGGAGGTGGTAGTGGGGGTGGTCATGACGGTGAAGGGAAAGGAAGTGATGGGGACGGAGAAGGCAATAAGTGTGGGTATAAAGGTAAGTCATTATCCGACAGGTAAATAGAGTTGTTACCTGGTGGCTCATAACATCTTACCTGTAATATCGCTCAGGTCTTATTTTGGATTGTAGTTGCTTGTTATCGTTATTACCACAACTACCACTACTACTACTATTACTACAACTACTACTACTACTACTACTACTACTACTGCTACTACTACCATCTTCCCTTTCTTGCCTTGCTCCTCATTACGTATTTTCTTTGAACGGCTTAACGCGGTAATTCATTCGCCTTAGCGTGCACCGAAGAGACATGGCACGCCGTAAAGCTGATGAGAGGAAGGCGAAGGAGAAGGTGACGGAGGAGCTGGAAGAGGATAACGAATATATGAACCAGGAGGAGGAGGAGGAAAGGACGGGGATGAGGATGAGAATGAGGGTGGGATGAGGTGGAGGAGGAGGAGGAAAAAGAGGAGGAAGATATGAACCAGACTGATAAGGAGGAAAAACAAGAGGAACAGTAAGTCAGTGGAGGAGGAAAAGATGAACGAGCAGAAAATATACAGATGATGTTGGGGGAAAAGAAGAGGAAGGAGGAGGAGGAGGAGGAGGAGGAGGAGCCAGGTACAACGTTCGGGTAAGCCGGATGTCGCAGAGAGAGCTGACTTCCGTCTCCCGTGAGGATGAGGATGAAGAGGAGGAGGAGAAGAAGAAAGCAGTAGGAAGAAGAGGAAGAAGATGAGGAGAAATGGGGATGTAAGGGGGCGCAGTTGTAATGCGGAGGAGGCCTGGTAAAGGTGTGCAAAGGACGGATGCTTACCTGGTCTTTACAGCGGAAGCGGATACCGTCATTCTTCCCCTCTCTTTACCTCTCCATTTCTAACCTCTCTCGCCCATACATCTTTTTCCCTCTATCTCTGCCGCTCCTCTTCTATTCTACCTGGTCTTTACAGAGGAAGCGGATACCGTCATTCTTCCCCTCTCTTTACCTCTCCATTTCTAACCTCTCTCGCCCATACATCTTTTTCCCTCTATCTCTGCCGCTCCTCTTCTATCCTACCTGGTCTTTACAGAGGAAGCGGATACCGTCATTCTTCCCCTCTCTTTACCTCTCCATTTCTAACCTCTCTCGCCCCTACATCCTTTTCCCTCTATTTCTGCCTCTCCTCTTCTATCCCTGCCTCATCTCTACCTCTCTCTGCCTTACCTCATCAATGTCTGTCTCTCTTTCATTCTTCCCTCACGTCATCTCTCGCTCTTGTCTCCTTTTTCTCACATCTCTGCCTTTCCTCTTTTATCTCTGCCTAACCTCATCTCCTTTCATTGGCTCCGTTCCATCCTTTCCTCCATTTCCTCACACCTCTGCCTCACCTCTTCCATTTTTGCCTCACTTTGCCTTACTTCCCTTGCCTTCCTCGTCTCCCTTCCTCTCCTCGAGTTACCTCACCTCCTACACACCTGCTTTCCCTTACCTACCCTCTTACCTCAGCTCTCACCTTCCCCTGCCACAGTTCACCTGCTATTTGCTCCACAGTGTCCACGAGGCTAGGTTTTGGTTTGAACAGTCAAGTGGTAACCTTCATTTTTCACCTGAATTATAAGAATGAATAATACGGTATATGTATAGATCCTTCTCTGTTTATGATTCTACGGAGTGTCAAGTTTGTATCATCCTTGCGTCTTCTCCTGCCTATCTATCTGTCAGTTTGTGTGCCTGTCTGTAATTCTTTCTGTCAATAAACATGTCTATAAACATTTCTATCTGTCTACATGTCTGTCTGTTTGTTTGTATATGTGCATCTGTCAGTTAGCCTGTGTCCATCTCTCTCTCTCTCTCTCTCTCTCTCTCTCTCTCTCTCTCTCTCTCTCTCTCTCTCTCTCTCTCTCTCTCTCTCTTCTTCCTCTTTCGTCACTCTATCGCTTTTGGTGTGTGTGTGTGTGTGTGTGTGTGTGTGTGTGTGTGTGTGTGTGTGTGTGTGTGTCCTCCCATCCTTTCTGCCGCCTTGCTGGTGTAGGTGAGTGAGCGGCCTTGGGGACGACAGCTGTCAATGATGCACGTGATAGCACTAGCTTAGCCACGGGTGAGAGTGTCGATTAAGCAAAGACATAATGCGCACATCGCCTCAGTAACGGAGGGAAGGGAATGAGGACGAGGAAGATGTGAGGCAGAAGGAGGAGGAGGAGGAGAAGGGAGATGAACCAAAAGAGATGGAAGATTGAACAAGAATGGGATAAACAGAGTGCAGCAGGAGAAGGAAGAGGAAGAGAAATAGGAGAAGGAAGAAGAGGAGGGAGATCAATCAACACAGAAGAAGTGAACAAGGATGAGATAATAGGTGTAGCAGGAGAGAAAAAAGAAAGAGGAAAAGGAAGAGGAGGAAGAGGAGGATGAACCGAAAGAGGAAGAAATAAACAAGAAATGAGATATACAGAAGAAGAAGATATAGAAGAAAAAAAAAGAGGAGATGGAAGAGGAGGAGGAGGAGGAGAATGAGCCGAAAGAGGAAGAAATAAACAAGAAATGAGATATACAGAAGAAGAAGATATAGAAGAAAAAAAAAGAGGAGATGGAAGAGGAGGAGGAGGAGGAGAATGACCGAAAGAGGAAGAAATAAACAAGAAATGAGATATACAGAAGAAGATATAGAAGAAAAAAGAAGAGGAGGAGGGAGAGGAGGAGGAAGAAGAAGAGGAGGAGGAAAAGAGGGAGCCATGGGTCGAAGGAAAAAGAAAGGAGGAAATAACAAGATGATGGATGCACATACGAAGAAGAGTGAGAAGTAACGAAGGGGAGGAGGATGTGCGGTGGATCTGGGGGCCATCCTCAGTGTCCGTCCTGGTGATAAGTTTACTGATATCACCTTCGCGGTCTGCACCTGGCCCTTCCTCTCTTAATTTGTGAAGGCTGAGAGGGACCATTAAAACATCACGCGTTGCAGATGTTCCCGAGATGCAAAATTGGTCGCGTTATCTATACACTGGAACCAAAAGATACAAATAAAACCCGTCAGAAGCCGCTTGAGAAAATGATTATATAGTGTTGAGGGTACGTGTTTGTTTTTTGCTCATGTTTTTCATTAATCTGGGGACCGGAAATTTAATGTGCTTGATCGGTGTTGTAAAAGCAGTTTATTTTTCGATGGACGCTCACCGGATAGGATCTGTCCATGAAGCCACCTGTTCGGGGGGGTTACCGCAAAATTAATACAGATGCGTGTTTGTTTAGCTACGCTCTGATCAATTTCGAGGTTTAAAATTTGCAGTGCGCAATCGCTAAGGTATGATTGGCATATTTAAAGACAAACTCATACCGGAAAGCCGCCTGATGTACTTATGATGTCTTTTTGCCCGTAGCGCATTGGTATATTCCCGCTTATATGGGGCAGTCGTCGTTCATCGCTACTCTCGCTTTTTTTGCAGTCGTCGTTCACCGCTACTTTCCCTCTCTTTTGGCAGTCGTCGTTCACCGCCGCCCCGCACGCCACCTGAGCAAAGTAAAAAAAACTGGCAACTCAACCTGCGACGAGGATGGGATTCGAACCCACGCACGGAGACCGTATTGGATTAGCAGTCCAACGCCTTAACCACTCGGCCACCTCGTCTTGTTACACCAAGGGACAGTGTTCTTGTTTTGTGTACATTCTTGAGTGTGTGCCCTTAACTTAGGTGTGTGTGTGTATGTGTGTGTGTGTGTGTGTGTGGGTGGTGTGTGTGTGTGTGTGTGTGTGTAGGATAGTTCGTAGTTCTTTTATCACACACTATCTCGTTTGGTGAGGCATTTCATTCATCTTTGTGTGTGTGTGTGTGTGTGTGTGTGTGTGTGTGTGTGTGTGTGTGTGTGTGTGTGTGTGTCCCCTGATAACACTGTAATCAACATGTCTAGCGAGTAGTGAAGCAGGTTTTTGATAACAGCTCATCACCAATTTGTCGAAGCAGAACTAACACGCTGGGACACGCCCAAGACAAAACGGGGAACAGCTGGGAGAGAGGAGGAGGAAGCGAGGACGGAAGAGAAGGAGGAGGAGACAGGAAGAGAAGAAAAGGAAGAACTGAAGGACAAAGAAGAGGAATCAGGAGCAGGATGGAGAGGAAATGAAGGAGGAAAAACTCAAGGAGACAGAGTAAGAGGAAGAGGAGGAGACAGGGAGAGAAGAAAAGGAAGAACTGAAGAACAAAGAAGAGGAACCAGGAGGAGCAGGATGGAGAGGAAGAGAAGGAGGAAGAGAAGGTACAAGAGAGAACCACAAGGAGAAGCTGGAGGCGGAGGAAGTGGAGAAAGAACAGAGGACACACGGAAGAGCCGATGTTAGAAGAGGAAAAAGAAGGAAAAGGAACATATATCTGTATCATAAGTAGCGCCGAATTTTAATAAGGCTATCTGATTAAGTGCATTAGTCTGTCTTACACGGTTTGACTACGATGAGCAAAAACGTATATGCGAGTAAAGATTAATGGAAGGAGGAGGAGGAGGAAGAGGAGAAAGAGGAGGAGGAGGTGGTGGAGAAAGAGGAGGAGGAGGAGGAGGAGGAAGATATTACGACCTCAACAGAAACGTAATAAATTAATTCTCTTTACGAACCTGTTCAGAGAGAGAGAGAGAGAGAGAGAGAGAGAGAGAGAGAGAGAGAGAGAGAGAGAGAGAGAGAGAGAGAGAGAGAGATAATCATGCTAAAATGCCGTTTCCAAACATGTAATTACCCTTTAAAACGAATGGACAACCCTCGCCGTCATTTCCATATCTGTCCAGGCTGCAAAACGTCCCTGTATAGTCGCTTCTTTTGCCTCACGTAACTACTATTCATCAGTGTATCTGGACCATTCACTTGCTAATCAATCAATCAACGCATCATGCATTCATCTTCAAAATTTATATACATGTCCATTCACTCACTCAGTAGCATGTTTTCTGGTCGACACACAAAGCTCAATTCCATTTATCTTGCTTTGGTTTTGATTATTTCTTTATTCATTACATCTTTCCTTCCCTTCCCTTCCTTCTCATTCCTTTTTCTTATTAACCGTGTAGCAGCGACGGGCCAAATTTGTGGCTTTACCGCGTGTAGCAGCGACGGGCCAAATTTGTGGCTTTACCGTGTAGCAGCGACGGGCCAAATTTGTGGCTTTACCGTGTAGCAGCGACGGGCCAAATTTGTGGCTTTACCGTGTAGCAGCGACGGGCCAAATTTGTGGCTTTACCGTGTAGCAGCGACGGGCCAAATTTGTGACTTTACCGTGTAGCAGCTACGGGACAAATTTGTGGCTTTACCGTGTAGCAGCGACGGGACAAATTTGTGGCTTTTCCGTGTAGCAGCGACGGGACAAATTTGTGGCTTTTCCGTGTAGCAGCGACAGGCCAAATTTGTGCCATGAATTAAACCCCCCAAAATAGATGATGCATAAACTGATCAGAAATGCTTTGATATATATTATGAAATGGTTTGAGTGAGTGATGATTTTTCTAATTTTTCTCGCTTAGAGGGACCATTAAGAAACATGATCCCTGCTGCTACCGGGTTAATGTGTGTCCCCTTCAATCCTAGCTTGTGTGATGTGATCCAATTCCATCTATCTTTTACGTGTTGATTTTATTTTCCTTGCCATGTCACGCATATAAAAACAAAAATCAAATAAAGATAAAAATGTAAAAACAGCATAAACCAATAAATGAATGAATAAATGCATGAATAAATACGTAAAAAAAAATAATATCACCTTCCATGCCATGCAAACTCGATCTCCCGCCTGGTCATGAATCAAGTCACCTAACGAGAAAATATTGGCGAGTGCAATTAACAGGATTTTCAGGTGAGGATTTTTTTAACACCTTCCTTGACTTTACTGTGTGTTGCCGTAAGTGAAATGATGATGACGACGACGATGATGATGATGATGATGATGATGATGATGTAGTAATATGACTAAAAGAAGGAGTGTTGTGTTTGGCAATTACCCCATGACGATATTTTGACTTGTGTGATCTCTCTCTCTCTCTCTCTCTCAATATTCTGCTCATCAAAGTTCAGTGCCATCATTTTTTTTTCTATACATCACCTTGGTTTCTCTTAACCCTTTATCTTAATCCTTCATCATAACCATCTATTTTTTCTCTCCTTATTTAGTCTTGTATTTTTCCGTTAAGCAAGTTCAAGTGACTCATTTCCTGCCTCATATGTTTTCTCTGATATTCTACTCATCATTTTTACTCAATCTTCTCTTATATACTTGATTATTTATCTATTCACCTATATAAACATATATCTATCATTGCTTATCTATCTATTGACCTATTTATGTGTGTGTGTGTGTGTGTGTGTGTGTGTGTGTGTGTGTGTGTGTGTGTGTGTGTTGCCCGGTATACTAAGGCTGCGATCTGTGCTGGCAAGGGTGTCTGGAGAGGAGCGTTGGATCCCTTGATATGACTTATGTCTTGGCATTGATCTGTTTATTTTTTCAGCACTCGGCAAAGACTCTGCGGCCCCGAGCACTGGCTGAGGGCGCGGAGAAGTGCCTGCGGGGGGGAGTGCCTGAGGGGGCGCCGCTCAGGTCATTTTACAGCCAGTGAGTGAGTGAGTGTGAGCAGATGAGTGAGGGAGTGAAAGAGTATGGTCGCATCAGTGAGTGAATGATGAGTGAGCGATACTGACTGAATAGCGGCTGAAACTGAATCTCTCTCTCGCTCTCTCTCTCTCTCTCACACACACACACACACACACATTACTAAGCATCTAGTGTAGTTAAGTTTCGGCCTTGATAAACCAATAATATTTTTAAGGCATATATATGAGGGCATCGAACGTGCATTATTCACTAGTGGAATACTTAACTGCAGGGCATTAAATGTTTAAAAAAAGGTTACACTATCAGTTCTATTGTTAAAACGATCACTGGATAAAAAAATAATAATCGGACATCTTACATCACTGCCAGAACGTTATATGCTTTTAATTGTCCCAAAGTTTCCCATTTAGAAAACGTGTAAGTCTTCAGGTAGTGTCTCGTGTCGCATGGAAAGACAAGCTAGCACTGAGTCAAGTTATAAATGATGGTCTAATACGATTTACTGAAGACTTGATTCGATGTCGCTTTCCGTCTGAGAAATATCAAGACAGCTGAGGAACCACAAGCTACAACAAAAAGACAGTCAGCGTTGTGCCTAATATACAGCAAGTTTGTGAGCTCCCCCAACCAAACACGAAATACTACGAAAATTCCTTGTCTAGTGTTTGGCGTTGATACCAAAAGGAGGAAATTATAGGAAACCACACAGGAAATCTCTCTTGTATCTGATATTGAGTAAAAATAACGGATCATTGTGGAGAATATAGCTTGGTTTGGGCGCTTACAATGGCTGGGTTGGACTGTCGAACTGGCCCATAATCTCGGTGTAAGCCAATTTAACGCCATCTGTCGAACGTTTCCAGAACTTCCTCCCCCTCTTCCCTGCCTGGTGCATCTTTATACATCCGATAAATATCACGGCCACAATAAAACAGCCAGAGTCGTGTCTAAATATACTCTCTAAGTCATCTCTGTCTTGAACGTTTTAGCACGTCTTCCTGTCAGGTGAATCTTAACCCGTCCGCTGCGATTGGCATGGATTTGGCCTTCCCTGGTAGCCTGGCAACATTATACTCCCAGGTCTTTCTCTGCCTCTGTGGTGGATAGTGGAGTGTTTCCCATGTGGTATTGGTGTGCTGGATATCCCCTCCCATGGTGCAGGACTTTACATTTTTCTTCACTGAATTGTAACAGCTGCTTTTTGCTCCATTCCAGTATCTTGGTGAGGTCTAACTGTAGGAAATCTGCATTCAAGGGGTTAAACCAACCGATACATATAACGGCAACAGGGCGACCACTAATTCAAAGCCACACAATAATGAGACCAGCCAATATAGAATCTCGAATCCTCTCTAAATCACCTGTTTGAACGTCTGTGGAGCTCAACCCTTGCGCCACCAAGCGTACAACAAAGGGAGAATAACACAGTAATATCATAAATGAGCAAAATACAGCCCTTGTTGTGTAAAAAGACTACTGAGCTTCATTTGTTAGATCTCGTTCCCTTGGGTGGTCTTGCAACAAAGAAAGCACGACAATATTAATACTTAAAATCCGCCTAATCGGCTTAAACATACGAACAAAAACTGCGGACTCATACTTAATAGCTGATTTGCATGATCGCTCGAACAATGGTGGGGATGCGCCACGGGAGGCACACGCGGCCTAAAACAATGGCCGCCGAGCACAATGGGGCAGCGCCGGTGCATTTATAATATCAATCTCTCCAGAAAGCGTGCGTGTCGCGGCCTCATTTCCCGGCCAACAAGAATTATCATTGCGGTTAAGCCTTTTTACATTATACATTTTTTGTACAGTTCAGACATCTGGGGCTTCACATGAAAAAAAAAAAAAAAAAATCTACAGCTTGCTCCTCCGATAAACTGAGAACTGAGGGACATCCTGAAACCCGTTATTCTGAAGATATGCAGAACACTAATACTCATTATTATTCTTATGTTGGAAATTCCATGTGAACAGACCATCAAGAAAGGTTCTAGAAAAAAAAAATGTCGGCGCCGGCCAACGGAGCTTCTTCATTGCTCGGCGCGGTGAAGGCTGCGGTCGGGGAGGCTGACTGTTGGCGTGGCAATGTGACCCCTCTCCTAACTGATTTCCTAAGCCCGACGGTCCCACAGCCGCGTCCCGAGCCTCTCCTACACAGCGCGCGTGGCCAAACAGGTAACGGGTGCAGAATGTGACTGACAAACATTCACTCTGAATTAACTGTGCATTTTTGGGGTGTGTGGGAAATCCTGTGTCAAGAACGCTTGGCATCCAATTAGTATTGTTTGTTACACCTGCGCACTGATGGCAACAAAAAAAGTATTCTTTACGAGACTAAACATTTTCAGTGGCGGTTACCTGTTACTCATGACGCTACGGAAACCTTGAGATTTTTTTTTTTTTTTTTTTTGTGTGTGTGTGTGTGTGAAGTCCTCTTGTTTCTCATGTCTCAAGGCACTCCTACAAGTATATGTATTATAACTGTCCAAATTAACTGCACACCAGAGCTTTCCCCCTTCCCCATCCTGTACACCTTTGGCCGGTCTACAGGCACGCCTCGCCCTGTTTCCACTTCAAGCTGAATGTGTTCCGTTGATGCTGGAAAAGGTTCTATTCCGTTGCTGGTGGAAGGGCTGCGCGGAGCGGGGATTAGTTGACTTTAACAAACTAAACGAATTTGTTTGATATACATATACACGGTTATCTCTCCTTTTTTCATCCTTGAGCTGCCTGATTTGCAGTAATAAAAAAATATAAAAAAATCACTGAAAAACACTAAATTCTGAAATAATAAATACTAAACATGTGGATACTATACAAATTTTATGCATACTGGAAGTCCATGGCGTATACATACACATACAATTAATTATAGAGTGGCAAACACACGAGAAAACAGAGAAAAAATAATTTCACTCAGACCATGCGAGTTTTTTTGTCTTGCCTTTTTTTTTATTTTATGTAATTTTATTTTCTTGTTTGTTTATTACTTTCGGTGTGCCCTTCAGCTGTTAGAAAAAAAAAAAAAGATAAAATATGCATGCTGAGTTTCACGTTTCCACGCATCGAATCGTGCGTGGGTGGGTGGGTGGGTGGGGGGAGAGAGAGAGAGAGAGAGAGAGAGAGAGAGAGAGAGAGAGAGAGAGAGAGAGAGAGAGAGAGAGAGAGAGAGAGAGAGAGAGAGAGAGTTTAGACTTATTTGTTAATTTAATATATTCCTACGCCCACAATAAGTCTTGCCGGTGTTGATAATGAGAATTCTTTGTTCGCTGCGTTATAACGGATTACGAACACTGAAACAACAAATCTCTCTCTCTCTCTCTCTCTGGACCCTTCCCCCCCGCTCCCCGCTCCACCCCAGTTTTTTTCAGCCCTAGTTAAACACGCGCTGAAAAAAATAAATAATATATGTGCTGCTTAATTAAGTAAATGTCACTTGTCAGTTACGTCGCGCATTAATTCATGTAAATTTCGAAAGCTTCTTTGTATGGCAAATCCTCTTTGAAGCTAAAAAAGTGTAAAAAATAATAATAACAGTGAATAGATAAAATTAAATCCCCTTTGAACCCGCTGAAAAAAAAGGCGGTGAAACAACAACAAATCAGGTGTGTTTAAATTACAAAAGCATCGCCGACTGCACTGCGCTGAACAATAATAATTATCATCAATGACGTGAAGACTGACAGTATTAGAGGACGAATGAGTGATTTTGTGTTACGTTTTTTTCTATGTCTTTTTTTTTCAAGCACTGGCTAAGCGACTGCGTGATTTCTGGCTGCTTATTCTAATTACCTACCACACTGTCTACTACTTATTGTACCAGTTACCCACTCATCTATCTGCCCGTGCAACCAGCCATCAGTTAAGTAATCCACCCATTACCTTTCTTCTTTCGGGATTAACGCCATTCACTTTTTCTAATTATCCGCCCAAATGTTTATCACTTAGGATATTCACTCGTCCATGAATCCTTAAACCACTCATCAATCCATCCACCAGTAAATTCATTCAACTATTAACCTTCTTTTGTCACGTCCCTCGAGTCTGGGGTTGATGCCTTTTACTATTTTAATTATACACTCAACTGTCTATCACTTATGCATGCTATTCACTCATCTCTCTCATCATCCATCAATCTATCCATCCATCAGTTAAAACTCATTCACCCATTACCCTTCTTTCGCTGTGACCCTAGAGTCTGGGGCTGATGCCTTTCACGTGTCTCCTCATATTAGTATTGTCCTCTCTCTCTCTCTCTCTCTCTTGCATCTACACCTGAAGTCCATCTCTCCACCTTACTCTCTGTCCAATCGTCGATGTGCTACCTTAATTAAACAGGTGATCTCCGGGGTTATTTTAATATGCTCCACGGATTTTTTTCTCATATCAGGACGGAACCATCTCAGCTTATCCTTCTAGTCATGTTCGTAATGCTTTTCACTCCCTTAATTTTTGCATGTTCCTGAAGCAATAAGTCCGTTGTAATATTCTCCTCTCTTCTCTCTCCAGCTTATTCCTTTATTTGTTGAACCATTAGCTTACCATTCTATCTACATGTATAACACGACTGTACATATCTATCCAATCCGTCCATCTCTGAGCATATACTCGTACAGCCATCTTCCTTCGTCCCTGCAACGTAACCAGTCTCACTTTGCACTCTTTACCGTACTTCTGTCTTCTACTTGTCTCCTGCCATCACTTTCCGCATATTCTTTTATTTATTTATTTATTATTATTATTTTTTTTTTGTCTGAACCTATAGCGCCGGTAGACTTGCTTGAGGGACCTGGATGGTATTCGGCCCCAGCCCGTCATGGCGCAGGCAAGTGTTTATAGTGGCGCACTCATCATGTGAAGTAATTTCTTTCTTATCTCAATCGCCATTACGTAATGACTCCTTATCTAATTAGACAGCACTTATTATACTCTTAATGGCGTAGATTGTAAAGGTATTTAGGTGCAGAGAGAGAGAGAGAGAGAGAGAGAGAGAGAGAGAGAGAGAGAGAGAGAGAGAGAGAGAGAGAGAGAGAGAGAGAGAGAGAGAGAGAGAGAGAGAGAGAGAGAGAGAACATAAAAAGAAGAAAATATGGACACCTTAAGAGAAAATACGGATAAGAAAATTGAAGGTCCAGAAAAAAAAGGAATAAGGGAAAGAAAAACGGAAAGGAAAAAAAAAAAAAGGGGTTTAGGGAGGGAAAGAAAAGGATATAAAGAGAGAGGAAAATGGGAGTAAAAGGAGGGGAAAAAAGAAGAGAGTAAGAGAGGAAAGAGAGGAATAAGGAAAGGAAGGAAGGGAAGATGGGATGTAAGGGAAAAAGATGAAAAAAAATGTGTTAGAGAGAGAGAGAGAGAGAGAGAGAGAGAGAGAGAGAGAGAGAGAGAGAGAGAGAGGGGTAACGTACTTGGGGGAGGTTCATGAGCGACTTTATGGAGCTCGGTTATGGTTCATTAAGACAACTTCCTCCTTCCATTTCTCTTTCTTTACCCTCCTCCTCCTCCTCTTCCTCATGCTCTGCGCCCAACCCACCTCGCTTTCCCTGGTTCCTTGTAGGTGGAAAATATCCTAGTCATCATTTTTTTTGTTACCTTTCTCCCCCCACTTTCTCTCTCTCTCTCTCTCAAACACATTTTTTTTCCCCCATTTTCTTTTTCCCTGACACGTTTCTACGGTTCTTTCCTTCCTATACTTCTATCGTTCCTCTCTTACTTCCTTCTTTCCTTCCTTCTCTTCCTTAACCCATCTTTTTCCTTCCTCCTTGTACCCTTTCATTTCACCTTTACTCTGTTCTCTATGTTATCCCTCCTTCATTCTTATCTTCCCTTCCTCCCTTTTTTGTCCCTCTAAGATTTTTTTTTTTCTCCATTGTCCCTGAAGTACTTTTTTTATGGTGTCTCTCTCTCTTTTGTCCTTCTCTTTCTATTTTTCACATTGTCCCTCTCTCTCTCTCTCTCTCTCACACACACACACACACACACACACACACACACACACACACCTTTTACTGTCAATCAAGACCCCTCCCTTACCCCCCTCCCTCTCTGCCTCCCTTCACCGCGTAACAAAATTTCACAACGAAAAACCGGATGGATTAACTCCTGGTTCGGGCTCCGCTTCGCTCCATCAGAGAGTCATTAAGAGAACAAGGTATTATCCGACGGCCTTAATGTTGCACTGTTATAAGCCTCAACGCGGCCCAACACCACCGATAACTCCATCACTATCTCCTGCACCATCCATCACCACCACCGCCTCCACCAATTCAACACCATTGCTACCGCTGCCACTATTGCTATTACTATTATTATTATTGCCACTCTTATGACTACTACCCTGCCATCAATAGTAGGAAGGTTACTAATAGTTTTTTTTTACATTACTGCTGTTACTACAACTATTTCAACTGTTGTTGCTACTATTGCTACTACTACATCCACTACTCTATACAACTACTTTTACAACAACAACAACTACTACTACTACTACTACTATCACTTTTCCTTTATATCTACTACCTACCAATCTCCCCTTCCCCCTCGGTTAAGACCTTCCCCTTCCCTCCCCAATACTACCAACATGATCACCACCATTACCATCACGACCAAATCAGTGTTCACTCTGCTCCTAAAACCCCTGCCATTAACTGTACCATTATCACCATTCATTTCACACACACACACACACACACACACACACACACACACACACACACACACACACACACACCTGAGCCACAAGGAGAATGAATAGGTAAAGTCGCCTATGAGTCAGAGTATTACAAGTGGCATTTTTTTTCTCGTCCTTTTTTTAACAGCACAGTATTTCAGGTGATCCCTTCAAGAGTCTCACGTGAGTATTACATTTGCATTTTTTCTTAACCAAGTGTTTCCATCTCCTGCCAATATACTGTCGTCATCAGTCTCGAGCGGTTACACTTCATGCGACACCGACAAAAAAAATCCTAGTGATACAACTATTTTTTTTTCCGTATTTCACCATGTCGAGTAAAATATGCAATGACATAAATAATTTCGCATGCTGAGTATATATATATATTTTTGAGCCTTTCAACTTCATTCCACATTCAGACTATTACATTTTTTTCCCTCTCACACTCAAAACCGCTTTACCACCGTCATATTCACGCGTCTCCTGGATGTTGTCGTATTATATATATTTTTTTAACGATGCGGGTATTGCTTTTCCTTTCTGTATTATTATCTTTTTTCAGTGATACACTTTCTTGCGTGACAATTAAAAATGTTTCATGTCTTGCGAAACTGTTTGAATTACCTGTATTAACTCTCCGTAAACATATAATTCAATAGTAATACCTATAATTTGAATCTGTTTACTATTTATCGATTTCTATTTACTATATATATACTGAACGTTAAGGACACGCGTAGATTTTGTGTGCAACAGCATGGTGGTGGTGAAAAGAGAGAAGGGAGAGACAATTTTAACTTCCTCAGACGTATGAAACTAATTTTTGTTGTGTTAGTACTCTTCGACATATGAGTTGCAGAGATGATTTTTAAAAGGAAGAGATACGTAGCTAAGGTAAAGAAAGATGAACAAGAGGAGGAGATAGAGGACAAGGAGGTACAGAGGGCGCAGTAGAATGGAGAAAAGAATATACAGAATTGCAGAGATGAATAAATATGAGGTCCAGAATTCAATTAGGGAGATGGTGAGGGAAGATAAAGACGAACACAAGAAAGACGAGGAGGAGAAGAAAAGGAACAGCAAGATGAAGAGAAAATATAAAGTTGTAAGAAAGATGAACAGACATGTGAGTTGCAGAGATGAATTGATGAGACAGCGAAGGAAGAAGAAAGAACAAATAATACTAAGATAATGTGCTGCAAACAGTGAAGGAAAAAAATAAAGAAAATGAAGAGAAGAAGACGGAAAGGAAACACCAGCATGAAGAGACAGTTGGAGAGATGAATAGATATACGAGTTAGTAATGAATAAATGAATAGGGGGTGGGGGAAGAGGAGGGAGAACAAGAAGAGGACGATGATGGGGGAAGAGGAGAGGAAGGGAACGAGAAAGTAGAAGAGAAAGAAAATATGTCAGAGGAAGAAAGAGGTCAAAGGTGATGAAGATAACTATACAATTTTGTTCACGATCTCTTTGTATAAATAAAAAAAAAATCCTAAATTTTTGCTTGGATGGCAATTCTAGTCAGTACATTTTGTCAAGAGGAAGACGACCTCAGTTTATCATTTCAGGATAATTTGACACTAATAAATTTAATATCTTTGTTAATAGAGGAAAAATTATCGTTAACAAAGCAAGAACTTTCACTACCACCACCACTACCACCACCAGTGCCACCTCATCTCCACCACCACCACCATGACCACCACCACCACCACCACCACCCCAGTCACCAAAGCCATCACCAACACTATTACCACTACCACTTCCACTACCACCACCTCCACTACCACCTCCACTATCACCACCACCACCTCCAGCCACCAAAACCATCACTATCACTATTACCACAACCACAACCTCCACCTCTATCACCACCACTATGACCATCCTCTCTACCACCAATACCACCACAATCACCATTACCATTACCACCATCACCTCCATAACCACCACGACGATCACCACTGCCAATACGAACACACACAAAAAAAGTACTATAGTGAACAACTCTCCTACCACTATCATCATCGACGACAACAACAACAACAACAACAAAAACAAAAATAACAACAAGCAGCTTATCGATCCCCACTAATGACAACAATAGCGACAAAAAGAACAGCCCCAACAAGACACTATCATCATCGCACACATCAACATCAAGAACAAAAATGACAAATGCATCAACAAAAATTACGGAAAAAACAACAGTAGAAATGACAACAAGAAATCAGGGTACCAAATAGAGATGTATGTCGCCACTTCTTCGTCATTCAACTACTCTGTCCACAGCTACAGCGTTCACCATAACCGACAGGAAAATATAAAGACAAGAATATCTGTCCGGTCCAGGAAAATGATGAAACCAGCCGAGATTAAACATACAAAACAGGATGACAAGCAAACGGAGAAATTATTCAACAAACAGATATACGTACGATGAGGGGAGATACACGAAAATGGATTATTATTATTATTATCATTATTATTATTATTATTATTACAACCATTATATTTCAGCCCTTTTACATAATATATTTTAACTGCCACTTGTTTATTTTGGGGGTTTCAATATAAATAACAAAAGAATTGTTGTTGTTGTTGTTGTTGGTGGTGGTGGTGTTGGTAGTGGAGATGGAAAAGGCTGAGTAAATGTATTTGTGAGTGTTATTATTTTTGTTGTTGGTGGTGGTGTTGGTGGTGGTGGTGGTGGTGTTGGTAGTGGAGATGGAAAAGGCTGAGTAAATGTATTTGTGAGTGTTATTATTTTTGTTGTTGTTGTTGTTGTTGGTGGTGGTGGTGGTGGTGATGGTGATGGAAATGGCTGAGTAAATGTATTTGTGAGTGTCATTGTTGTGGTTGTTGTTGTTGTTGTTGTTGTTGTTGATGATGATGATGGTGGTGGTGATGTAAATGGCTGAGTCTAAATGTATTTGTGAGTGTTATTATTGTTAGAAGTGTTGGCTAAGGTGGTGATGGTGGTGGTGTTCGTTACGGTGTCTCTGCGGGAAGTCCAGTGAGTGGTGGTGGTGGTGGTGGTGATGGTGGTGGAGGTGGTGGTGTAATTTCACAAGGAGGATAATGGCAAGATATATTGGGAAAACGATCCCCGTGGCCGTTCCTTTATTTCTAATCTTCTTTTTATATCCATAATAACTAAAATAAATAAAGAGAACACACACACACACACACACACACACACACACACACACACACACACACACACACACACACACACACACACACACACACACACACACGAAAACAAACAAAGCAAATCTCACTGTTTTATAAGCTTCAGCCACACAATTACTGGTACACTCAACAAACGTCAGCCCCGTGCAATTTACTCGTAACATTTTCTTCAACGCGTGAAGAGGTGTGAAAACTTTATAACAACACGCAAAACTGAAAGAAATGTAAAGATAAAAAAATAACAAGATTCTATTCAACATTTTTCTTAACTTTTTTTCTCTACCACTATTACTGCTGCTACTACTACTACTACTACTACTACTACTACTACTACAGCTAAAATTACCACTCCTACTACCACTATTACTGTTTATCTTTCCGTTTACCTGTCTTTCTGTTCGTCACCCAGTCAGTCTGTAGTAAGAGTCATTAAATCAATCAGCTAATTTGTACTTTTGTCAGCTTTTCTTTTGCCTAAATGTCTGTTAGTTAGTATGTCTGTTAGTCAGTCGATAGGTGAGCTGATATGTCTGTCTGTCTGTCTATCCATCCCTGTTTCTTTGTTTTCTGTGTTGGTGTCACTTCTCCAATTCGTCAATGCGTCTGTCTGTCTGTCTGCGGGTCGGTCAGTGAGTTGCAGCAGTTCATTCACCTATCACAATAAGTCAGTCAGTCAATCATTTAGTCAGTTGATCAGTCGGTCAGATATTTAGTCAGTCTCAGTTATCTAATCAGTCATTTGGTCAGTCAGTCAGTCAGTCAGTTATCTAGTAAATCATTTTGTCAGTAAATCAGTCAGTCAGTCATTTAGACAGTCTGTCATTTAATCACTCAATCAGTCAGTCAGGTATTTAGTCTGTCATTCAATCAGTCAGTCAGTTATTTAGTCAGTCAGTCATTCAAACAGTCAATCAGTCAAGTCAGTTCTTTGGTCAGTCACTCATTTAGTCAGTCAATCAGTTAGTCAGTTTTTTAGTCAGTCATATATTTAGCTGTTCAATCTTTGCAAGTGTATCAGCCAGTCACCCTGTCACTCAGTCAATCAGCCATTTATTTAGTCAGACTCATATATATAACCATGCAATCTTTCAGTCAGTGTATCAGTCATTCCGCTAGTCAGTCAGCTATTGAAGCCTCTGGCTGTAGCCTTTCCTGTGGTGCCTAATTTCTACCTTGTTACTGTAATTACAACAGCACAACGTCGTGAGGCAAGAGGTGGAATCACGGCTGTTTTGTACCTGCTCTCTCTCTCTCTCTCTGACTTTCCTCCACATAAACCAAATAATAAAAATATAAAATATAAAATGGCTGCCTTGGGTATATCAGAATGACTATCTTGATGTCTGGTGGTGATTCATGAAAATGCTTCACCTTAGAGAAGTGGTTTCCATTTTTTCTGGTTGCTACCCTGAGTACAGTCTGACCTGACCTAGCGACCCTAAATGCGTGAACATGTAGAATTTATTACCAAGAGAATTATACTATGTTACTCTAGGAGAATCTTCATGCTGTCCTACTGAAGTAATTTAACTACGTTATTGAATAATCAAAATTTGTCCTATAATTTTTAAAAAATCGGCCTTTATTGTGTGATATATATATATATATATATATATATATATATATATATATATATATATATATATATATATATATATATATATATATAATATATATATGGCTTTTTAAAACCCTCCAGCGACCCTCATTTGGGTCGCGACCATTGGTTTGGGAACTACTGCAGGCTAAGAGCTCCGGGGGACCACACGACAGCATACAATCACCAACATGAAATCCACATCCACTACTATAACAATCACCATCAACCTTGAAAAAAAAGTACCTTCTAGCCCTAATACTACCCCAGCACCATCTTCGACTAACCACCACACTCAACACCAGAACCTTAAACAACACTCACTTTCAGCCCTAACACTAACACTATACCTCTACAAACCACCACATCGACCACCATCACCAACAACCCAAACATTATACAACACTCACTTTCAGCCCTAACACTAACACTATCTATACCTCTAACCACCGTATTAACCACCAAAACCTTACACAACGCTCCCTAGCACCATCTACTAACCACCACATTCACCACCAAACCTTAAACAAGACTCATTCTTAACCCTAAAACATTACCCTACACTATCTACACTTTTACCAACCACCACCACCACCACTACCACCAGTACCAACCACGAAATTAAACTCACCACACCAACAACCTCCTCCACCTCATCATCTTATCATCACCACCGTTACCATACCAGGCTAACCACACCAACAACACCCTCACCACAACACCACCACCCTCACCACCACTACCTCCGCCAATCACACCTCCTCCTCAGCCACACGACCCCCCGAGGCCACAGAGTAAACAAGACCACTGAGAACCCCAAAGTCATGTTCTTCAGGCGTCTCTAAACCTCACATCACCATTCCCCTCCTCCACCTCCTCCTCTTCCTTCTCGTCTTCCTCCTCCCTCACTACTTACTACTCGTCTTCCTCCTTCTAATTTTTTTATATCTTTTCGTTATTCTAAATTTTGCTTTATTTTACTATTATTATAAGTAGTAGAAGTAGAAATATTAGTGGAAGCAGCAGCAGCAGTAGCAGTAGTAGTAGTAGTAGTAGTAGTAGTAGTAGTAGTAGTAGTAGGAGGAGGAGGAGGAGGAGTAGAGTAATAGTAGTAGAAGTAGTAATAGTGGTAGTAGTGTTTTCATTTTTTTTTAATATATATCTTTGTTTTCTTTTGCTCCTACTTCTCTCTCTTTTCGTCTTCCTCCTTCTGATTCAGTTCAAATAAATAATCAGAAAAAGAAAATGTCTTGGATCGTCTTTCTACATATACATTTTATTTTTTACGAATCATTAAAGTTAATATGAACGTAAAGCAACGTTAATTTGCACACCCACACACAACGAGTACAGATGTGAAAGGAAAAAAAAAATAGCGAAATAACTGTAACCCCAATTTTCTCCGCTTGTTAACATCTTTCATGCATAACTTAGAAGAAAAAAGATAGAAGAAAAAAGAAAGTGGGTCATTCAAACACACACACACACACACACACACACACACACACACACACACACACACACACACACACACACACACACCCACATGGATCACGAGCCTCATTTGGGACATCAATCAAACCATGGTAATGTGTGTGTGTTATATGTGTGTGTGTGTGTGTGTGTGTGTGTGTATGAGAGAGAGAGAGAGAGAGAGAGAGAGAGAGAGAGAGAGAGAGAGAGAGAGAGAGAGAGAGAGAGAGAGAGAGAGAGAGAGAGAGAGAGAGAGAGAGAGAGAGAGAGAGAGAAAAAGTTTGATGGATGAATGAACAAGGAAAGAAAGGAAAAGAAAGAAGAAACGCTTGATTGAATAAAGAAAAGAAAGAACGAAGGATGGAGAGGAAAAAAAAAAAAGAAAGGAGGAGAGAAAAGAGGAAAGAATGCGAGCAAGTATACATGGAGTGTGTGTGTGTGCGTGTGTGTGTGTGTGTGTGTGTGGCCCAGCGCCCCTAAAGCAAGTCACCTCGAGGTCACGCGGCCATGACCTCCGCATACCCGAGTCACGCAGGGCGGCGTCTGACCTCCTGCCCCGCTGTGAGGTCATGAGGTGTGCTGACGAGCATGTGTGTGTGTGTGTGTGTGTGTGTGTGTGAGAGAGAGAGAGAGAGAGAGAGAGAGAGAGAGAGAGAGAGAGAGAGAGAGAGAGAGAGAGAGAGAGAGAGAGAGAGAGAGAGAGAGAGAGAGAGAGAGAGAGAGAGAGAGAGAGAGAGAGAGAGAGAGAGAGAGAGAGAGAGAGAGAGAGAGAGAGAGAGAGAGAGAGAGAGATCAGCTTTCTCGTTCCAGGGATTTGCAAGAGATGGAAAACTTTATGAGGGAGGGAGGGAGGAAGGAAGGAAGGAAGGAAGGAAAGGGAGAAAGGAAGGAAGGGAAGAAGGAAGGAAGGGATGGAAGGTAGGAGGAAGGAGAGAAGGAAAGTTGTAAGGAAAGGAGGAAAAAATGAAGGAAGGAAATAAAGGAGGGAGGGAGGAACAACGAAGGAAGAAAGGAAGGAAAGAAACAAGCAAGGAAGGAAAGTAGTGAAAAAGGGGGTGAGGAAGATGGAGAAAATGAATTAACGAAGTGAGACAGGCAGAAAGGAAGGAAGGAAAGAACTCAAAACGAAAATTAAAAGGTAAAAGCAAGGAAGACAAACAAAATACGGAAGGAAAAGCAGACAAAGGAAGGGCAAAAAAGAAAGTTAGGAAGTATACAAAGAAGCAAGGAGAGAGGCGAAGGGAGAAAATAAGAGGTTTACGATAGTGAAAAAAAAAAAAATAGAAGGAAGAATAGCAGCAACAAAAGAAGGAGGAGGAGGAGGAGGAGGAGGAGAATGTAGGTAGGTAGGTAGGTACGAATTATTAGGAGGGACAGCAGGAGAAAGAAAGTTTTGAGCATGGACGAAAAAAGGAGATGAAAAACAAGAGGAGGTAGGCAGCAGTGGATGGAGGGGAGGAGGATGCATGCATGAGGTGGCACAAACTAAAAAAAAATGATCTTTCTCTTATTTCAACATGTCCACCAAGTAATGCTTAGAACATGTGCGGTATTCCTGAGTCATCAACCATTTTTTTTTCCTGTGCATGGGAAGATAAAACGAAAGAAGTAAGTAAATAAAGCAGAAAAGGAGGAAGGAAAAGAAGAAAGGAAGGGAGGAACGAACCGAGAGAAAAGAAGAAAAAAAAAAAGGCGAGACCAGGCTTGTGTGTTGAAGGCGGAGGGAGAAGAGGAAGGGGAAAAAAAAGGGCAGAGGAATTTTCCACTGATCACATAGCATATAAAATCGCCATGTTAAGCAGTGTTAGTGATGAAAGCCTGGGTGGTATGCGAGTCCCTGGAGGTGGAGGTACTGGTGGTGGTGGTGGTGGTTTTGGTGATGGTGGTGGTGCTGGTTGTGGTCAAGGTGTGGTGGTGGTGGCAGCGGTGGTGTTGATTTTGGTCTTGGTGGGGGTAAGGGTGATGCTGAGGGTGGTCACAGAGGTGTTGGTAATGGTGGTATTGATGGTGGTGGTGATTGTGGTGATGGTGGTGGTATTTTAAGATGAAGTATCAGTTGGAGTTTCTTTTTTTTTCTTCCAAGGGTGGTGGGGGTGGTGGCGGTGCTGGAGCTGGTGGACTGAGCAGCACCACAATTTCTTTATCTTGCCGCAATACTTCCTAATTAATCCCTTCTTCAGTGTTAGCCTCTACTTCTACCGGCTTTTAACCTCCAGTATCATGTTAGCCAATCTCTTCGTTTTGCAGTCACCAGTTCGTTAGTCACCCGATAGAGCACGAAACTGTTCATTGATTTATTTGTATTTTTCAGACGGTTTCTATCAACAGTTCCACGTGCCTGGTTCGATACCCCCGCTGGATGCTGAGGCATAGGTGAAGAACGCTTGAGTCTACACGATGCTCGCCGCCTGGAGGGGCTCAACAGGCAGCAGGAAAAAAATCCAAAGAAAGGCCTGCATGACTCTACAAAACACACACACACACACACACACACACACACACACACACACACACACACACACACACACCGTGATGCCCTAACAAACCGGTAAGGAATGTGGGAAGCAAGTCATAACGCTCTGTCTTTACTTCTTCCTGTTTGTCAGTTTGTCGGGTCTTTAAAAGTCTCTCTCTCTCTCTCTCTCTCTCTCTCTCTCTCTCCTTGGCACTGCCCCTCGTTAGGTAGCCGCGGCGGTATGTACGCAGGGCCGGGCGCCATGTTCACGACACGGGCCGGACGCAGAGGCATGTATCAGCCCCGCCGCGGCCACCGCCAGCAGACAGGAGGAGGAGCGGCATGCGTACCTCGGCACCTCCAGCCCCGACGATAACTTCTGGCGACCGTCCAGGACCAAACCCTCCCTCCGTCCCGCCCTCCTTGTCGACCGCCCCTCCTCGCCTGGTACGTCTCTTCTTTCCACTCTCCTGCAACCCCTAAGCCGCTCCTCAGACTTGCCTGGCCTTACTCCGTTTATCCTTGCCAAGCACCGCACCTCCTACCCCCTTGCCACAGCTATATGTCACATCCTAGCAAGAGACAGTGTTGGTCTTTGTCATATCTTTTTCTTTCATACCTTCTTCCGCCGCCTCCTCCTCCTCCTCGTTCCTTGTTTTCTCTTCTCCTTTTTCTTCATGCATAGTCCTCTACATTTTTTTTTATCTCCTTCCTCCACCTCCATCTCCTCCCTTGTTTTCTTCTTCTTTTCCCTCACCGTACTCTCCATTTTATTATCTCCTTCCTCCACCTCCATCTCCTTCCTTGTTTTCTTCTCCCTTTCCTTCATAGTTTTCTCCCCATTCTCTTTCACACGTCGGTCAGTGTTGCCCCGTGAGCCTCCAGACCCAGCCCGCTGCGCCCCATCCTGGTAACTAAACACCGGACCAGTGGCTCAGCGTTACCTGTGGGGCCGAGTCCATTCATCAGGTGACGGGGTGCTGCGGCCCGCTCACCTCTCTCTTCCCGGGACTCCTTGCTACTTCTTTATCCTGCCTTTCTTTTCCCTTCTGCTTCTCCGCTCACTCCTTTCTTTTCCCTCCTGCTTTTCCCCGTCGCTCCTTCCTCTCCCTCCCTCTCGCCCTTCCTCTACTATCCCCGAGAAAACTGACCTCTATCCTTCCGCGACTTTTTGCCACTTCTTCATCTTGCGTCTTCTCTCCCTCCTGCTTCTCCCTTCACTCATTCCTCTCCCTCCCTCTCGCCCTTCCACTGCGCTCCTCAGATAAAGTTCACTGCACTCCTCGCGGGACCCTTTGCTACTTCTTCACCCGACCTCTCCTCTACCAGCTGCTTCGCTCACTCATTCATCTCCCCCTCTCTTCCCCTTCCACTGCTCTCCTCAGTAAAAGCTCACCTCTCTCCTCCTGGGATTACTTGTTACTTCTTCATCCTGCCGTTCCTCTCGCTCTTCTCCCTCCAGCTTTCCCCTTTGCTCCTTCCTCTCCCTCTCTCTTGCCCTTACACTACTCTCCTCAGAAAAAAAAAGTTCACCTCTCTCCTCCTGGGATTCCGTGCTACTTCTTCTTCCTGCTTCTCCTCTCCTTAAATTGCTGCTTCTCGCCTCACTCCTTTCTCTCCCTTTCCCTTGCCCTTCCACTTCTCTCTTCCGAAAGGGGTGTCCCACAGGCTACACTAACCACCATGAGGGAGGAGGAGATTGTCAGGTTTGTTGTCAAGGATGGCGACGGATGGAGTGAATGATTGGGGGGGCTGGAGGGAATGGACAGGCGAGGTGGAGTGAGTGGATGAAGAGGATGGAGTGAATGATTGGGTGGGGGGGTGGCATGCGAGGTGGAGTGAATGGATGGGGAGGATGGAGTGAAAGGAAGGTCAGAATGGAGGGTGTGAAGTCAGACAGGAGGGAGTGAAAGGTCAGGATGGAGGAAGAGGAGTGACAGTACGGAGGGAGAAAGAAAAGGTAGAAAGAATTTAGTGTAGGGGTCCAGCTTACTCCACTTCACGGGCTCCATCCTCCAATTAACTCTATCCCGCCCCTTCCCTTCTTCCATCCTACATCCTACCGCTCCACTCAATTCATGATACTCCACTCCACTGATTGTTCTTCCCCTTTCGCCTCCGTGGTGCAGAGGTTAGCGTGCCTTACTACGAATCTGCAGGGCTGAATTTGAATCCCTGTCTGGACAGTCGGCGTGCAGCTCACCCAGCTGCTCATCCTTCCTCTGGGGTCGGTCGATAAATGGGTACCTGAGGAAATTTGGGAAGTGTAACCTGTGGTACCATGAATGCTGCACCGGCCCTGTGTCCCGGGTTAATGAGTTCTCACCCACCGTAGGCTCCAGGGCCAGTGGTACGGAGATGAGCAGCAGATTGAACCCAACGTTACCGCTCCAATCTGTGCCCCAGTCCCTCCAAACGCGCTCCTCACTTTCTTCATCTTGCCCTTCCACTCCCTCCATATCGTTCCTCCTCATATTCTTTCCAGGCCTTTCACTCCCTACATCCTGATCCTCAACCCCCTTCATTCAACTACTTCCTACCTCCATTCTTTCTCTCCTTCCACTCCTTCCATATCGTTCCTCATCATATTCTTTCCAGGCCTTTCACTCCCTACATCCTGATCCTCAACCCCCTTCATCCTACTACTTCCTACCTCCATCCTTTCTCTCCTTTCCCTCTTGCTCCTATTTCCCATACCAATTCCTCCGCTTCAGCATTCCCCCACTTGCATTCATGCCCTCTCTCTACCCTGCTGGTCCCCTTCCTCCATCTTTCCCCATTACTTCCTCCATGCAATCCCCCTTGCCCTCAATCATCGTACAGGTCGTTGGGGGCAATGACACACCTCGTCCTGCTCTTGTTCTATATCATCATTACTTCACGCTTTCCTCCTTTCGTAACGGGGATCGTGCCCTTCAAACCTTCTTATTAGCTCGTCTCGTCGCCTCCCCGCCTTGCGTAACCTTGGCGGAGGCGGCGAAGGGGCTGAGGCAGGAGGGGGTCGGGATGGTGACGGCGCGGGGAAGGGGCAGGAGGGAGGTGAGGTGGTGACGGTGAGGGCGGCGCGGCGAGGCAACAAGTGAGGAAACTTTCTTTGGGCCGGAGCCAGCGAGTTTGTGATGAAAGACGGCATGAGTTACATAACACGATGCTCAGATTCCTCCTCCTCCTCCTCCTCCTACTCCAGACACGCGGCGAGGTGGTGAAAATGTCTTGATTGGGCCAGAGTTCAAAAGCTCAATTACTACTTACATGATTATCAAGGAACGGCTGAGAGGGTGAAAAATTATCGATTCTCGTAAATGAAGCAGAGCTTAGAGAGAGAGAAAGAGAGAGAGAGAGAGAGAGAGAGAGAGAGAGAGAGAGAGAGAGAGAGAGAGAGAGAGAGAGAGAGAGAGAGAGAGAGAGAGAGAGAGAGAGAGAGAGAGAGAGAGAGAGAGAGAGAGAGAGAGAGAGAGAGAGAGAGAGAGGAATGTGTCATGAATTGAGAAACAGTTGCAGGTGAAAATTTTGATTAACCTTGTGCAATGACGCTGAAAAAAAAAAATGCGGACTGAATTACAACCAGAATCATCACAGCGCGCCTCTCTCTCTCTCTCTCTCTCTCTTTTCATGGGTTGCTTAAGAAAGAATAGATTGGCGGTGGCTGAACGGATAGCAAGACGGCCCCGCGTTCAGGAGGACGCGAGTTCAATCCCCGACCGGTGCCACCAAGCTGGGATTTTTCAGGCGCCACTATAAACACTCGCCTGTGCCAGAACGGGCTGGACCGACCATCAGGCTCCACCGGGAAGAAGCCTTGGACCGACCATCAGGATCCACCGGGAAGAAGCCTACCGGCGCAATAGGCAAGGATGTTAAAAAAAAAAAAAAAAAAAAAACGGTCGCGTCACCTCGTCGACTTCGCGTAGTTAGTAGTGCGAAAATCGGTCATTAGTTACCACTCAAAAAATAATAATAATAACCTCACATTTAACAGTTACCATATAAGAGCAAAGAATGACTCAACAAAATAAGGAAACACGAATAAAAACTCACCCCAGTGTCAACCTCACACAACAAGGCGATGGGAAACTCCAGCAGACACACACCTGTAAAAGAGAGTGAAAAAAAATAACCTTAATAGTCGTACAACATAATTATGGTCTGAGGTAATGGAGCCCCTTCGCAAGCACCAGACACCTGCAGATAAGAGAACCAGTCCACTCCTAATCAGACCACCAACAACCTTAATACGTGTTGATATTATACATTAGAGGAATTACATTAACTTAATACGTCTTTTTACATCTCAGGATTTAACGATCCGCAGCGAGTTTAGCGCAAATCAGTGTACAAGAAAAGCAATAAATAAAACCTAGTTAAATAGAAAATACACACAAAGTTTTTTCCTACCTAGCTGTCAATTCTTTCCGGCTGTTTATGAGATTATTGTCAACACACCTGCTTTCACCTTTGTTGCCTAATTGATTTACCTGACGCGAAATTACTGACTTTTTTATAATGATTACTTGTAGGCAATCATTTTAAAGCTTATGTATTTAAGCTAGTCGACTTCAACGATATGAGACTTACAAGAAGAGAAAATTCAACAGCTGAAGAATGATGATAAGGTGGTGTAGTATGTGACATTTCCAGGAGAAGAAGAAGAAGAAGAAGAAGAAGAAGAAGAAGAAGAAAAAGAAGAAGAAGCAGAAGAAGAAGAAGAAGAAGAAGAAGAAGAAGAAGAAGAAGAAGAAGAAGAAGAAGAAGAAGAAGAAGAAGAAGAAGAAGAAGAAGAAGACGTAGAGAGAGAGAGAGAGAGAGAGAGAGAGAGAGAGAGAGAGAGAGAGAGAGAGAGAGAGAGAGAGAGAGAGAGAGAGAGAGAGAGAGAGAGAGAGAGAGAGAGACAGACAGACAGACAGATTGACTTATAGGTTGCCGTTTACTGGTTGCCAAAAAAGTAAACAAGTCGATTAAGTACACACAACCTAACAGAAGCAACCAAAACTCCACCACCACCACCAACAACAACAACAACAACAACAACAACAACAACAACAGCAATCACCACAACAACATAAACAACAACACTAACGACGGGACGAGAGAAAAAGAGAGAAAAAAAGAGGAAAAAAATACATGAAAAAACAATAATACAAAATAACAAAACAACAGCCAGAAACAAGGCGGCATTTTGAGCGTAACTGCTGGAAATCACGCCGCCTCGAGACATAGGAGAAGGGGGTGGAGGAAAAAAAAAAAAGAAGAAGTAATGAGAAAGAGAAAGAAGAGAAGAAGGAATAAGGGAAAGGAAAAAGAGACTGAAAAGTATTTATGAAGAGGAGAAAGAACATGGAAAAGGGGGAAGAAAAAATGAGGAAAAGGCAGAAAAGGAGAATAAATAAGGAAAAGAAAGAAGAGAAAGAATAAAGAAAAGGAAGAAGAGGAGAAGGAATGAGGAAGGTGAGGAGAAGAAGAAGGAAAATGGAGAAAAAGGAATGAGGAGTGGGAAGAAGAGGAGAAAGAATAAGGAAAAGGAATGAGATTAAAAGTAAGAAGAGAAGGAATGAGAAAAGGTAGGAAAATGAGTAGGAATGAAGAAAAGGAAGAAAAAAAAAATAATGAGAAAAAGGGAGAAAAAGGAATGAAGAAAAGGGAGAACAGAGAAAGAAGGAGGAAGGAAAAAAGAAAATGAAGAGGAAAAAGAACATCAGCAACAAATGGAAAAATAAAATAAAAATGAAGAACAAAAACAAGACCAAAACGACAATAAAAAAAGAGAAGACGAGAAAGAGAAATAAAAATATGTAAACTCAATGCCTCGAATCGAACAATCAGATCACAAGAAAAAAAAAAAACGTGTTAAACAGAGGTTGGAAAAAAAGAACAAGATGAAATAAAGACGATGATGGAAGAGGAGGAGAAAGAGGAGGAGCAAGAGGAGGAGGAAGAGGAGGAGGAGGAGGAGGAGGAGGAGGGGGGGGGAGGAGGAGAGCGTAAGAAAAAGAAGAAAAATCACCACACACAAAAAAATAAAAATATAAAAATAAAAGATTATGATTAAAAGAAAAGGAGAAGATATAAATAGAAGAAAAGGAGAAGAGGAAAAAAGAATAAATAAAAGTTGTAGTAATAGTAGTAGTAGTAGTAGTAGTAGTAGTGGTAGTAATAGTACTTGCAGTAGTAGCAGTAGTAGTAGTAGTAGTAGTAGTAGTAGTGGTAGTAGAAATAGTAGTAATAGTAGTAGTAGTAGTAGTAGTAGTAGTAGTAGTAGTAGTAGTAGTAGTAGTAGTAGTAGTAGTAAAAAGGTAGAAAAAAATATTAAAACACAAAAAATTCATAACAAAGGAAAAACTAGAGCAGAAGAAAGGAAAAAAAAAATCAACTCCAGTCAACCACCAGCACCCCCGCTACACCATCACAACCTCCACCACCACCACCACCGCTACACCATCACGACCTCCACCACCACCACCACCACCAAGAACACACCATCAAGAGGACTACAATCAACTGCCTGTACACGCATAACCAAACGAACAAAATCGAAAAAGCTGACTGACAAAAAAAAAAAAAAAAAAGCCGCAGGATATAACGGTCTCTCTCTCTCTCTCAGGTGTGCTCTACAGGTAGGAGTTCAAATAAGGTGTTTGCGATTTTACAGTGTGCGGCGTACTAAAGGGAGGAAGAGGAGGAGGAGGAGGAGGAGGAGGGAAGAAGGAGTGTAATAAAAGTGTTTCCTAGTACAGGACGCGGAAACTCTCTCTCTGATATTCCCTGTCGCTTATTATTTTAAATATGTTACTGTTGTCTTTATTGCTACTACTAATATTACTCTTAGTACACTACTTACTACTAAGCTATTTCTCTCGCTCTCCTCGGTATTTTTGCGTCCTCTTTCATATTTTCTTGTCCCTGTTATGGGTCGTCCTCATTATTATCTTCCCCCAGCAGTTCGCGGTTGGCTTTTATTTTACGCGCTCCCTTCCTTATTTTCATTACTTTTACTATTATTAAGCTGTATCATTATTCTCCTCTTCCTGTTCTTCCTCCTCCTCCTCCTCCTCCTCCATTATTCATTACTTTTTTTCTTCTTATGTGTTTTTCTGTCTTCCCTTTTCTTCGTTCGCTTCTTGCCTGTTTAGTGCTTCTGTATCTCTCTCTCTCTCTCTCACTCGCGCCTTTTCGTTCTTATCATTATTGCTTGTCTCCTCTTTTTCTGCTTCCCTTCTATTTTTCTTATTTTATCTATTTTCGGGTGAATTATTTTAGTCCACCTTAACGGAATCCCTTCATCATCATTAGAACACTATTTTCTGTTCGTTTTTTTTCTTTCCCTTTTTTATTTCTTTGCTGAATTATCGTAACTGCACGGGCGTTCACTCTCTCACCCTCCCTCCTCCCTCCCTCTCTTTCTCCTTTTATTTTATTCTTCTTTCCTTCGCTTTATCTTCATTTTCTCACTTTTTAAAAATCTCCCCCTTGCGCAACACACCTTAATTGAGTTTCCTTTTTCGATGAGGGTTACCTCATAATTTCGGCGTCATTATCAGGTTCATTTCACGTCGTCACCCTCATCACCCTCATCATCACCGTCGCCATGTCTTCATCATAACATGCACTTAAAAGGTCAAAAAGGAGATGAATCCGGTTATAATGAGTGCTTTTTCGCGTTCACGGTACAGAAGAAAGGTCAACCTACTACCAGGGTTATAAAACTACCACATGGAAATGCCCAAAACTCCTACGAAAGCCTTGTCAAATGTGTGTGCTTGGGCGCCGAAATGTCTAAGAGTACGGGCTTTAGAACCGATTTCACAGTCCAACACAGTGTCTTCGTAACAGCCCGAACCAAACTATAGAATCCCATACAATCCAAAATGGTGAGGTCTTCGATGCCACACTAAATACACAAGACTTTTCCTGTATAGTTTAATCAAATTTGTGAACTTAAATATAAACACCAGACACTATACAAGGAAATTTCGAAGGCTCTGGTATTGGTTTGGGAGCTTACTAACCCATCATGGGGAACTGTGAAACTGGCCCTTTCTCTCTCTCTCTCTCTTCCCCTCCTATTTTCTTTTCTTTTATTCCTTCCTACCTGCTTATTAATGTACCTGTCTACCTTCCTCACCCTCCTCTTTCTAACTACTATCATTCTTTCCTCCCTTTCCACCTATCTACTTCTTTCGTACCTACACCCTCTCTCCCTCCCTTTCCTCTTTCCTTACCCTCCTACTCTTGTCCTTTCCTCCCCTCATCCCATTTCACCTACCTGTGACTTTCTTTCTTTCTCCTTACCTATCTATTTGTCTTTCTACCTTCTTCCTTGCTTGCCTGCCTACCTGCAACCTCCATTACTATCTATCTGTCTACTTTCCTTCAACCTGACTTCCTACCCACGAATGTTTTCCCTCTCCCTTTTCATTACCTCCTCTCTTAGATATCTACCTACTTTCTCTCTGTGATTACCTATTTACCTTCCCTCTCCCTCCGACCTACTTATATTTATTCTTGCTTCCCTACCTTCTGTCTTTCCTGATCTTCATTTCTCTTGCATTATCACTTAATTATGTGCTTTATGCGTTCATTCTTTCCGCTGTATGATGGCTTACGACATCAATACTTCTATTTATCTATTCATTTTTCAGTTAATGTAATATGAGAATGAATGCATCTATCCGAGATTCAATCAGCCAATCTATGTGAAGCTCTATAAGGCGGCTCGCACACTGATGCAACCAATAGCATGAAACAGATATCGCTAAACTGGTCACATACGGTCGGTCGCGTCACTTGAGGTCATCGCACCGGGGCGATTATTTCTTTGAGTTTCAACAAAGTCATCAGACGAAGATGACGTAGTTTTCCTTTTGTGCATAAGCAAAAGGAAAAAGAGAATATCATGGATTTATCCTTATTATCTTAAAAATGCCCAACGAGGGAGTTTCGTTGCTGCCCAACAACTGTATGTGAAACCTTCGTAATTTCAAAAAAATATCAGAATATCTGAAGAAACCTTCAGTGAGGTGATTCGTTCGATGAACCTCAAGATTTTTAAGGATACAAATCACAGAAAAGCTATCACAGTTAAGGAAAGGCTTGATAACACTCAGAGCACCATCCCAGCGAGTTCACAACGCAACTGATCGCCACAGCCAGTTACGCGCCGACCAGTTGCATCCAACAGCAGTTTTAGTCGCCTCGATGTGACGGGTTCTAAGGAGCCAATGTGCAAGGAGCAATGCAACTGTTGCGGCATCGTAAGCAACTATTTTCATTGAACTGGTTGCGTCGATGTGCGAGCTGACTTATTCTTATTTTTAACCGTTCTTTTCAGCAATATCATTATAAGTTATATGGGGTCGCAGTTGTGGATGAACCTTTTGCGCCACTGGCTCCGACGGAAGTGTTCGGCTCATGTCTTCCCTCACACAATTCATCCGCCGCTTTCTCGGTCTCCCTCCATTCCTTTATCAACATCAAACATACAGACCTCTGCAATCCATCCATCTTTTCCTCGGTCTCCTACCTACCTAACTATCTACCTCTCTGTCTCCATTGCACTCCTCTTTCTAGCTAATTCCCTCTTTCCCTTCCTTTCAGCACATCTACTTTCCTACTGACACCTTCCCTGCCCAACCATACAGACTTGACGCATCGGCAACAACTAGCGCCACAATGGACGGCCAAAATAGAGATAGTGGCAGCTGTAGGTTCTAGCGTGTCTTCTGTCCTGTCTTGTGGAAGTGTGACGAGGTGGTATCGTTATTCACAAATGTCTAAAGGGGCATTACAGATGAGAAATTCAATCAGCGGTTTTCTTCCCTAAAAAAAAATAAAAAATAAAAAACGCGCTTGCTGCTGCCTGTCTCGCGTTCGTTAAGGCCTCACAATTATAAACCCCAACCTTTCCGTTCTTAAAAGTGGTCAGTTATCGCGATGGCTTACTTATGCACATTTTTTCGTCCCTCATCATCATTCCCCCTTCCCCCTCAACTCCCCCTCCCCCCCCGCCCCCCTTTCCTCCCCTTTTGCTGCGGAGTTCAAGACTGAGGTGAATATTAATGGTGCATCTCTTTGTCTATGCTTCATCACTTTTATATACCCTCGCCTTCTTTACCTGAGCGCCCCGACAGGTGAGTGAGGCGGTATGCGAGTCGCTGGGATGAGGAATTTTGATTTTTCGTCCCGGTAAGCATCTTATATTTTTACATTTATTTTTGTTGTTGTTGGATATACCTCATCGCTGTTATTCTCTCTCTCTCTCTTCCTCTTCCTCCTCCTCCTCCTCCTTCTTCTTCTTCTTCTTCTTCTTCTTCTTCTTCTCTTCTTCTTGTGGTTGTTCTTATTTAAATTCTATGTATACAGTTCACCATTATTAAAACTCTCTCTCTTCACTTATCCATCATCATTACCTCTATTTTTCACTTCCTCCTCGTCATGTGCTTCTATTGTCTCCTTCCTTGTTAGTTCAGTGTCGTTTCCTTCTTTCTTTCTTTCTTCTTCGTCGATTTTAGTTGCGTCCTCGTCACTTCCTCCTTCACATCTCTTCCCCATTCTTCCTTCTCACGGCGCTTGCATCCCGTTCGTTCTCAATATTCTCCATCTCATTATTGTGTATTTGTTCTTCACTTCCGTATCTTTTTTTGTGTGTGTTGTGTGTGTGTGTGTTTATTAGTTTCTCCTTTCTCTTCTCCTCTTTTTTTTCTGTCTTCTTTTTTTTTTACAATAAAGGAGACAGCTCAGGGGCACAAAAAAGAAAGAAAACAATAATAAAAAAAGCCCGCTACTCGCTGCTCCACTTTTCTCTTTTTTTTCTTCTGCTCTTCTACGTTTTCCTCAACCACTTCTTCATCATCTACTTGTACTTTCTCTTCTTCGTTTCCTTCACCTCCTTCGTCTTCTTTCTATAGTAATTCCTTTTCTCCAGTCACTGTAACCTGTTTATCTTCCTGTCTTTTTTATTGTTCTTTTTCTTCTACTCCTTCTTCTTCTTCTTCTTCTTCTTCTTCTTATTATTATTATTATTATTATTATTATTATTATTATTATTATCATCATCGTTTTCAATCTTCTTTATCTGTATCTTTTTCTTCTTCCACTCCTCCTCTTCCTCCTCCTCCTCCTCCTTCTCCCTCTTCCCATATCCTCGTTTCTTGTATTGCTCTCGCGCGTATCTATTTGTCTCCTTTATGAATTATGACTCCTTTGTTCGCCCTCGCGTATTTACCTTCATTGTGTTACGGAGGTGGAGGATAAAAACGCATTTATTTATATCCGTATTTATGTATTCCGCTTCCTTCCCTTCCAGAACGCTGTGTATCAAATGGCTTCCTCCTCCTCCTCCTCCTCCTGCATGTTCTTAATTGTTGTGTATTGTACGGTTCTTACACACACACACACACACACACACACACACACACACACACACATTCTTGGGAAGGGAGTTAAGCATCTTAGACTCCTTACATACTTACAGACACACACATCCCTCCCTCCCTCTCCCCTTTCTTCCTTCCCTCTCTCCCTCCCTCCTACCCTCTATACATACATACATACATACATACATACATACGTACATACAAATAGACAGGTCGTGAAAGTGTGGGAAAACAGATCTTCTCTCGCTTTCCTTCAACCGAAGACATCAAAAGAGATACACGAGGGGTGGTGGTGGGGAGAGAGAGAGAGAGAGAGAGAGTTCTACGTTCAATTCCTGTGAGTGATGTTTTTTCATAATCCACCCTTTCTCTCTCTCTCTCTCTCTCTGCCTATATATCGTGACTTCGAAAATATAAAGAAAAATACTGTCAAATATTATAAGAGGAAAAAGGAAGGAAAATGAGGAGAGAAAGGAGACGGACGAGGGAAAGGAAGAGTAGAAGGAATAAGAGGAGGAGGAGGAGGAGGAGGAGGAGGAGGAGGAGGAGGAGGAAAGATATTAAAAATAGCCATGAAAACATATTCCTCCTTTTCCTCTTAATCCACTTCGACTATTTCCCAGAACTCAACTCGTCCCCTTCTCTTTCCTTTCCTCTTCTTGCTCCTCCCTTCCTTCCTTTCCTTCTCCTTTCTCTCTTCTTTTCATAGTTAGTTCAACCTTCTTCCCCATCCCCTAAAACTTATCACCTCTCTTCCTTCCTCCTCCTTCTTCTTCTTCTTTCATCTCCTCCTTTCATTAACTTTTCTCTGTTCCTAAAGTTATTTCTACGACCTCTTCACATCTTTAACTCTTTTCTTTTTCTTCCTTCATCCCTACTCTTTTCTCACTCCTTCCTTCTTTCCTGTCTGTTCTCTCTTCTTCCTCCTTTCTTCTCTCCAAGCTTATCCTCCTTTCCTTTTTAATATTTTCTTCAACATACATAATTATTAGTCCGTCCCTTCTCTATCTCCCTTCCTTCTGAGCTTCACTTCTTCCTACTTCTCTTTTTTCTCATGTCTTCCTCCTCCTCCTCCTCCTCTACCTCCTCCTCCTCCTCTCTCCTCCTTTTCCTCCAACCTCGGCACTGGCTGGGAACAAAGCGTGAAGAAGCTCACCTTGAAAGAAAAATCAGGAGCAACTTCATAGTTTGCATGACTCTCTCTCGACTAATTTAACTTGCTTCCCTTAAAATGATACTAAGAGATGTATGGATGAGAGGGACAACCTAGAAGACGACTGAAGGTTGAAGAGGGCTGTTTGAAAGGCTTATCATCGAGACAGATGGTGAATGTAACTAATTGGTCCGTAGCAGCTGCCGTGAGTGAGACCGATCGCACGGTCTCTTGTAGCCTCCTTGTATCCTTTGTACGATGAGATGAGATGAGACGATGAGATAACCAAACAAAAACAAAACAAAAAATCATTGTATTATAGTGAGTATTTTTCCTTGATTTTTATCTTTACAGCAAAGGAGGCAGCTCAGTGGGTAAAAAGAGATAAAAGAAACGATTTCACGCCACTGCTGCAAGCACAGAACAGGAGAAGATGTAATTACACTTACGCGCGGCAATAAATATTGGAGTTCACCCACTGGACGCATCGCCAAAAAAAGAAACAAGAAATTTAAGTCATGCAATAATTTGTCTTACGAGGTTGTTAGCACTATTAAACAAAAACTTATATACTCCTAGAAACTAAGCGAATAGCTGCCCAGATCTTCAATCAACACTAACTTCAGCGACTTCGGTCAAGAAGAGCACCGGGGTGCAGAATGTGTTATGCAAGTCATAAGTCACGGCAACCACTTCAAATAAAATTCACCTGCGCCATTAACGGGCTGGGGTCGTCCAAGAGGCCCTTGAAGAAAGCCTACCGGCGCTATAGGCACCACTTTAAAAAAAAGCTAAGGCATTTAAGTTAATGCAGTGACCTGTATAAGCGATAGTTTTTTCACCTTTGCACCTCTGGCAAACAGTAATTGCAAACCCCGATCACGGAGAAGAGTTCAGAAAGATAATAGGAACGGGACGGAGTGCTACTGGTAACACAATGATACCATGAATATCAACACGGCTGGGATTCGCTCCGAAGTGAAAGACGTAGAATCAGTGTCCTAACATACAATTCAAAAACTAGGCGCCTCAGAAAAAAAGACCTGCAGAGAAAGCCAAGAAGGTAAAGAGAAATGTAAAGAAAATGTTAGGCGGAGATGTGATATTAAAGCGCTTGCCGGAGCATGATGGAATACACTAACACCATAATGAGAGGTGAAGATCGTTGGGAAAGGCCTTCGGCATGCAGTGGGCTAATAAAGGCCGATAAATGATGAAATTAAGTTTCGCGTTTAGCACATATATTTCTAACGTATTTTATCATTCTGTAATAGTTTAGTGCAAAAAAAAAATATTATTCAGAATAATCAAGGTAAAAAAATTATTTCCGTCCCGCTCTGCCAAGGACCCCAATAAATTGTAAGTTGACGACGGATAAGAAATAAAAGACATCCACGGTGAGGAAATCAACAAATTAATCTTACAAGCAAGAAAGGCTGTCAGAGTTGGACCGGTCCTTCGCCTCTCCCTCCGTCAGAATAATCATATGAATAATAATCGCAATAATAATAATAAAAGCAAAGCAGATGAAGAGGAAGAGGAGGAGGAAGAGTAAGAGGAGATGGAGGAGGAGGAGGAGGAGGAGGAGGAGGAGGAGGAAATAAAAAGAACAAGAAGAAAAAAAAGACCAAGAAGGAGACGTCCGTGCGAAGAGCTAATCAAACAGAGACGGCCAGTTTTGTACAGCAAGGTGTGTTTAAAAGGTACTCGATCCTGCGCAGGTAAATGTAACCTCTCTACACACACACACACAGAGAGAGAGAGAGAGAGAGAGAGAGAGAGAGAGAGAGAGAGAGAGAGAGAGAGAGAGAGAGAGAGAGAGAGAGAGAGAGAGAGAGAGAGAGAGAGAGAGAAACACACACACACACACACACACACACACACACACACACACACACACACACACACAAGGGGTCGCCTGCTCAACAAAATAAAGAGCTGACAGACCCAGACGGTGACAAAAAACATGACCCAGACAAGCAAAGAGAGACAGAAGCAAGGGAAACAAACAAACAAACAAAAACTAAAGCAAGAAACAACAAGGAAAAAAACGCGATTAATATAAAAGCAAATAATTGAAAACCACGGCATCACCTCGCCAACAGGATATGAACGATCAAAGAACAAGATAAATTGATAGATATAGAAAGATAGATAGATAGATAGAGTGATAGAAAAAAGGGACCAATTATAATTGGTCAACAAAAAATAAATTATTTCATGGTTCTGAAATTAAATGGTCCGATTCTAGGGTTATAAAAGGCACTGAACTCACATATGGCATCAGTAAAGACGTATTGGGTCTGGTTATTGAGAAAGAACCAGTCCTGTGGTGTATCTAGCTCACAGAATGCGACTCATATATTTTGTTGTTTAGTTCCATCGATTAAACTTGTGGACTGATTAACTATATTTCGTATTTTTGTTGCAGATTGATTAATTATATCTTTCTAGTTCTGTTTTTTCATCCATAACAATAACACATGCAATGAACATGACTGAGAACTATGAAACTATGAAGACTGTGCTTTCTGCTTTCGAATATGAGAAGCACCAGTGGAAAATATACGGGGACCTCAAAGTACTCAGTCGACTTATGGGTCTTCAGGGCGGTTATACAAAGCACATGGACTTTCTGTGCTTGTGGAACAGTAGAGCTGATGCCGAGCACTACGTAAGGAAAGAATGTCCGGCAAGACCAAAAGATGCAGCCGGAGGGTTCAACTGTCTTTACAAACCCTTGTGGATCCAGAAAAGATATTCTTGCCTCCACTGCATCTCAAGCTGGACTTGGCGAAAAATTTCATTGAAGCAATGGATCAAACAGATACATGATTTCAGCACCAGTCTATAAAACTCGGTGGCGTGGTATCTCAAGCCAAGTTAAAAGTGGGGATCTTGAATGGTCCTCAGATCCACATGTTGGTTAATGATGGTGACTTCAAGACATTTAACCCACTGGAGAAGGAGGCGTGGTAATCGTTCATGAATGTGTCACAGAATTATCATGGAAACCACCGTGCAGACAACTACGAAGAAATTGTGGGAGCCATCTTACAGAGTTATCGAGCTCTGCCAGGGCTCACGGATATCCTTTAAACTTCATTTCTTCCACCCCCACCTCGATTTCTTCCCAGATAACCTCGGAGACATCAGCGGCGAGCACAACCAGGACATTGCTATAATGGAGAGCAGGTACCAAGGGCGATTAGTCCCAGTAAGAGGCCGACTACTGCTGGACGATGCAACGTGAAGAGAAGCAGCTGAACGAGCGAAAAAGCAAAGTTCAGAAGTATATTTACAACTTTACTGATTGATAATAAAATCTGCACTGCATTTCAATATTTTTGAATCATAACTCATCACAAGGTTATCTGTGTCTACCTCAGTATAGGAAACAAAGCTGAAACGAGTTACGACACACTGAATATATTTTCAGTACGATATTCGAGAGATCTGGTCCGACAGTAGAAAATGAAAATCAGAACTGAAATCAGTGCTATGTAATTAGACAGGAACACACATTCATGTATGAGAACCATCTTGGATGTTGACCAGTGACTTATCAGAGGCCATATCGACTACAAGAAAAAGCTGCCCGCAAAAATTATATATACAGAAAAAATCGGAGGAAAAAAGGCTCGTGGATGAAAGATGACCAAAAGTACCAGATTGATAAAAAAAACAAAAAAAACATGGTAACTATGCAAAGTACAAAGAAGAAAAACAGGAAAAAAAACAGTAGTGTCCAATAAGAGAGAGAGAGAGAGAGAGAGAGAGAGAGAGAGAGTGAGTTGTGTGTGTGTGTGTGTGTGTGTGTGTGTGTGTGTGTGTGTAGAGAGAGAGAGAGAGAGAGAGAGAGAGCGTCAGGATTTTCCATTTTGCTGCATCATCTTTGTGTAACAGTACTGCATTATGCGTCCTCTCTCTCTCTCTCTCTCTCTCTCTCGCGTCGTCCTATTATACAGTTGTAATAGATTGAAAGCGGCAGCAGCGATGGGAGGAGCTATTTTTAATTCAAACTTATCTCAATTATGTCTTTCTCATTCTCTCTTCCATTTATATCTCCCCATATCCACTTTAGCGATCGTCCAATAGTTCCCTCTTTCATTATTCTCCTTCTCTCTCTCTCCCCATCTTTGTGCTGGTTTTCCCCTTTGCTTCGCGTTCCCTTCCCTTCTCTCTCGCTCTCTCTCTCTCTCTCACTCTTTTTTTATCATATTCCCCTCACCTGTTTTCCCTCTCACCATCACAACTAATTCTTCTTCTCCTCTCCTCTCCCTCTCTCCTCAGTGACCACCTTCAATTAATCCTCTATTTTACCCTCCACCTTCTTCTCCTCCATCTCGTTCCATCCCTTGTCTGCTTCTCTCTCTCTCTCTCTGCAACACACACACACACACACACACACACACACACACACACACACACACACACACTCACACACACACAAACATACACACACACACTCACTCTCATTCACTCTCTCTCTCTCTCTCTCTCTCTCTCTCTCTCTCTCTCTCTCTCTCTCACACAGGTGATCTATAACCTTAGCTGGTCACCTGCTTAAAGGGATAGGAAACAAAGAGATATCAAGGGACTTGCATCAGACTAAGTGTTAGATTAAGAGCTCCCGGCGTTTTGCTCCCGATGTTGTTTTTGGTGGTGATGGTGGTGGTTGCAGTGGGTTACAAACTAAATAAATGGCAAGACCAGGCTCACGAATAGGATGGTGGGTGAATGGAATAAATGGAGCAGATGGGTAGTCGAGGCATACACAATTGAAAGGTTGGAATGGTAGTTAAGATATATTCATGGCGTGG